>NW_010973400.1:3706846-3761759 GCF_000737465.1 Haliaeetus leucocephalus
GGCGGCGGCGGGAGCGGGCTGACCCGCTGCCGCCCCGCTTCTCCCTGCCCCGGGTCGGTTTTTTGGGGTTTTTTTCAGCCGGGTTTGTCGACCGCCCCGCCGTCGCTTCTCCTCAGGCCCTCCCGAGGAGGCCCCTTCCCTTCCCCTTGCCCTCGGCCCGCGGCCCGCGCCCCCGCGGGAAGGAGCCGCCTCACGGCTCCTGCAGCCCCTCAGCAAAACCCCGGCCCTGCGAGGGAGGCCCTCGAGCTGCCTCAGGCAGCCAGGGGCTTCCCCACCTCCTCCCCCAGCAGCCTCCCGGCTCCAGCCCTTTGCCCAAAAACACCCGCCCTGGGGTGGTTCCGGGAAGCCCCTTTTTGGGCAGAAAAGCGGTGAGATTCGGGGTCGGTCCCGGCCGTTCCTCCTGGCTCAGGGAAGGTGGCGGGGGGTACACGCAGGGAGGCCTGGGGAGGAAAAGCGGGCATGTCGCCTTGGCCTTCGAGGCCACTGACCTCGTGTGCCTTCGTGGGCTGGTGCATTGCTTTTGGAGAGTTTATGGGGCAGGGGTATTTTTTGCTGCTTTTTTGTTTGTTTTTTTTTTACTTAAGATGTACTTGAGAAAGGAGGAAAATGTTCAAAGCTATATCAGGCTGCCACTGTTTAGGTTTTTGTGGGAAACTCGGGAATGAGTGAAAACGACTACTTAGAACTAAACCAATTTAAAGATAAAACAGTGACCCTGAGGCCAAAAGGACAAGTAAACACGGTCTGGTTTTGATGAAAATCAGGGAATATAACACAGCAGGGCTCTGTGAAATGAAAATATTCTGTCCTCCCTGCTGCAGACATCCTTTTATGAGTGGTTCAAAATGAGCCATTTCAGCCAAGCTCAGGACAAAATTAGCCTAAAAAGAATGTCAAGTATTTCCAGGAGTCAGCTTTTGCTTAGCATCTTTCTCATGGCATATAAACAGAAAATGAGTCAGATAAGGAGGACTGAAGAGAAAATGTCAAGTCTGAGCGCATAAACAAGCATATACCATATTGTAGTATGATATTTTATCTCCTTCACTGTACTTTGAGGCAGACTGTGCTTCCATTTCTTCCGACAGCAGAACTGGAAACATACAAGTGATAGTCAGAATTTCCTTGAAGCAGGTATAGCATTTCATGCTGATACGCAGTCCCGTGATACACCCCTTAAAAGGAGAACTGATATTTTTATAAAAATACAATCTCCCCACACCCCCAGATTTACAACAGTTAATAGGAGATTAACCCCAATCTCCAATAGGAGATTTGGGACAGAAAGGAAACATCGTCCTTAGATGTCACTCCCAACAAAAATTCAGAAAATAACTTCCATGAGGATGAGTTATCCTCATCTGTCTTCTCTGTAGATTTTTTCCACTTCCTCTGAAGAGCTACATGCTAAAAAAAGGATAAAGGATGAGAGGAATTATAAATTTGATCTAATGTAGCAATTTTTACCTTTTTAAACCCTGCCACAAGGCTAAGTATGCATGAACGAGAGGTAAGAAATAAAATATTCATAGTGTATGCCTTTACAGAGAGTTGAAGGAGCTCCATGTAGCCTTCTTTCAGGAAGCTGGTCTGAACTAGGGCAAAAACTCATTCCAGTTTATTTAAGCTTCATTACTACCTTTGGATTGTCCCTGAACGAATACCCATGCAGACATAAAGCTACCTTTGCCCTCCTCTTCAGTCTAGAACATGCTGGAGAGCAAAGCACTGGTTCTTGGTTCTTATGCTGTGGACTAGCAAGATGCTGGCTTTCTGAAATTGTCTCTGTTTTATTTTTAGTCTTGATAACTGTGGCCAGGGCTGGTTCAAAGCTTGTTAGCAGTCTGAGTACAAAAACTGAATTTTATTCAGAGCCCATCTGCTCTGATGATAGTGCACCAGCATCCAGCCGGTCCTGGGCTTTAGCCTCCATCTCCTTTTCAGTACCAGTGAGGCAGAAATGGGATGGCTCCTGAGGGAGCCCCTGTGGCTGCTGAGTCCAAAAGTCTTTTTCTCTCCGGACGACTGGCTGCGATGCTGCTGAATCCATCATCTGCAGCCCTGTACCATTTTCTGTTTTGCCTGTGTCTAAAGCTTGTCCTTCTTTGGGGCTTTGGTCCGTGAGTTATGTGGCGCTGAACAGTTGTGTCTGCCTCATGCTCCATTGAGTTTGACAAGAGTTTGCTGCAGTGAGTTTTGCAAAAATGCAAGAGTCCGCTCATGTGTAACTCAGAGCAGCATAGGGACCTGTATTTAGCAGTCTTATATGAGTTGGCAAGTATAATACATATAAGGAAAATACATCTGTGCTAGGCTATTAACTATTACGGCTCAACCGTTAGGCCATGTGACTACTTTGTTTCTTTTCTATATGCTCTATGTCTAATGTCATGTGCTAAATGTTATTTAGCAATAATTACCTTCTAAATCACCCACAATGTGTTCCTTCCTCACCTTCCACTTCAATAAAAGCTGAAAACATTTAATTAGCCATGTTCACTTGGATATTATGCAATGATTGGTATTTATGCAATCCTTTGAAAATGTAGTCTTGCTGCTATATTGATAGATATACAAGGAATACTGGATCTTGCTTTTTATTCAGTCATTTCTTTCAGTCCAAGCAGAATGTAGAGCATCGATATTCTGACTCTACGGAATTATAAAAGTGCATGTTTGTCTCAGAGTATTTTCAAATCCAATTAGGTTCCCCAAAATAACTGTGATTATTTTCTCCGGAGGTTGAATTTGTTCAACAAAACTTTTAAAAATGAAAGGCTAGTATTTTAAATGCTTTATGATTGAGCCTAATGGAATATCTGAATCTATTGCTTGCTTTTGAGGGAGGAAGAGTTGTGACATGTTCACAGACCAAGAAAATACTGTTTATGTCAGTAACTGCTATAATTTTATTTTACAAGAGATATCATTCTATAGAGCCTGGTATGTAGGTTTATAACATAAAACAAGAGTGATACAGATTGTCACCACAGGAGATGCTTTTTTTTCTCTCACAAAAAAAAATAGGAATAATGATAGCCTCTTTTCCTGGTAGTGCTACTGTGAACATTTCACTTCCTTAAACTTTTTTTGCCACTGTGATAATCTTAAAATTGCTCCATTACTTCCAAATAAAGAAACCTAAACCTGGAACTTTCAAAACTTCTCCCTAGAGCGCAAAATAATAAAGGAACTGACTTTTTTATCAAACAGAAATCACGTGTCAGCTGTTACCAAGTTATGATTTCATGCACATTTGAGTGGCACATGTACTGCAATAATTCTACATTCCCCTTTAACCAAATAGTTTGCTCCCAAACATTCCAGCCCAGTCAATTTTTCACGCTTTTAATACTCTATTACATTTTTCATGACAGCAACTTCTTGCACCCATAAATAAAAATTGACTGGAAGCATACGGCCTCTAGCACGAAGGAGTTAAACAGTCCTGACTGATTGTAAAATTTCACTTTTTGTCATCAGTAGCAGTTCCTACTAGGTAACATAACATTACTAAAAAAAAGACATGTTTGTGTTTCAGAAGTTAAAAAATTATTTAGATGAGAAAACTCCCTCTGCTGGTTTGAAGAAGCAGCAGATATGTTTCATTTAAAAAAATACAAAGTGTGGGAAAATACTCATTCAGCACGCACAGTATTTTTCCCTTCACTGCATACTCAGTGGAGGGTGAATCTGCTTATTCCACAGAATGAGGCAGGGCTCTTTGGGGAAAAAAAAAAAAAAAGAGAGAGAGAGAAAATATAAAAACACAGAGCAGTTGTTTTGCAAATAAAAACTGTATCAAATTGTAGATTTTCAAGGAGGGGGCAAATTGAACTTGCACACTAACGTTTAATCCTATTATTTCTTTTAACTGACAGGGCATTGCATTATTTTAAGATGCAAAAGCACCTTTGTCTTTCTTTTCTTCCTACCCCTGTACAGACACTCCATTATGCGACATCTTAACAGCAATGCAGGGCTCTTAGAAAGACTGGACCCTTTGCAACTACAACACAGCTCCCTCCATCCAGGTAAAGAGCAACTAGTCATAGTCTTTCTTGCAGATTATTCCTAGAGGAGGATGAAATACTGTGTCACTACAGACAGCTGGTGATACTAAGGAATTTGAGGTGCCAGTTTTCAGGCTATTGAAAGAATCGTGCACTAGTGCCACATTTTTCAAACCGTGGAGTGTGGATCAATGGTGATCTATGAGAACTCAGGAGCTGGTCTGCAAAATAATTGAAAATGGCTTTGTAAACCACCTACACTTGCATTCTCACACATCGAACAAGCAAGCAACCGAAATGAGGGAAATAATATGGACACTGGAAGTTTATCCTAATTTTATTTGTCTTTAACTGGAAATTGTTGTGGCAACACCACAAAAATGGATTGTTGTTTATTGGTTAATTTCTTGGTTGAAAAGGTTGAGGAACATCAGCCAGTGGAAACAAATTCCCCTGTCCTTTGTTTCAAGTTTAACCACACTTGATCTATTTCCTCCATTATTATCAACCTCTTTAGTCAATCCCATTCTCTTCTCCATAATCAGTTCTAGCCTTGACTAGCAAGTACTGGTTTTTAGCTTGTCTTATTCCTTTGCCTCATGTGAAAAACCCCTATGCCTTACTCCATTTCGCTGGGCTGAGCACAAGACAGGGAGCCAGGACAAGTTTCAGTGCTGTGGCCTCATTTTGTTGTATAAAAATACATCCTTCAAATAGGACCCATTGTTGATTAAAGCATTATTGTAGATGACAGCTTGTCCAGTACTAAATACTTTTAAAGTCCTGAATGAAGTATCAGAAATGTCACTTCTGTTGCACAGGTATGAAATAAAGTACTTGTAACTGTTGAGTCTTGAAAGAAAAGAGTTGGGGGAGAGGGAGGTGTATCTGAAATTCAGGCTAAGTATAGGCAACAATGAATCGTTTTTCTGCCATGAGGCCATTGTAACAGTAATCTGAAAGAGTAGCTACCTACCCTGATGGCAGCTATTACATTTTTCTTTGACATCTGTTCTGAGGATTCAGTTCATTTATACTGGGCTATTACAACTAATTAATACAAAGATGCAAACAGCAGGGAGTTTGTGGAGAAGGTCCATCCGTAGTGCTGATAAAAACCATTTCATGTGGACATGTAGTCATTAACGGTATAACCAGATGTGTAACCATATGTGTAGTTTCAAAGATACTCTATTTGATTTAAATACAGGAGAGTTTTCATCTCCATAGTTTGGCTGCAGTACATCACACTGTACTTAAAATAAGAAGAAGTAGAAAAAAAGCAAATTGTGCTTTTCACTGGCATATTTATTTTTTCTCTAATAAGCAACCACCTTCCTACTTCCCTTTTAGGTACGTTTGGCATTTTGCATTTGTATTAAGTCCCTTTGGCAGCCACTGTTTGGGACTTCCTTATATTAACATCTAGCACAAAGAAATCTCATCTTCAGGGTCCAGTGGGCTAATGGTTTCCTTCGGCATCTGAATAAATCAACAGCTGTGGCCTTCAGCCATTTTGTCTTACCAAAATAAAAGTAACGGAAAAACAGCTGCTTGTTGTAACAGTTCTCACACATGCTCCAGAGGGAGGATAAGAAGCCTTGTCTCTGCAGAGACAACTTCACACAAAACGTACAGTATTAGCAATGTAATTTTTCCCTCGCTCCATCAGTAACAGCAATGTAGTCTTTAATTGCAATGATCTAAAGATATAAAGTTTGCTCAAAAGGTAGTAAGTGTTACTAAAGCATTTGATACGTCATCATGAGTACTTGTATCACTGTAATGCACACACGTTATGTATTAGGGTGCATTTCTGTGCCACAGGTAAGACGATGGTGTCAACTAAAAGTGCTCTTATATTCAAATGGCAGTCACTGATACCTGTACAGCCCCTTTGTGCTCTAAGTGTGGTGCTAAAAGCAGCTGAGTCACTGCCACTGCAATTAGAAAGTGTTACTCTTTGACACTGAACTTCTGTTTCTGGCTCTCTCGCTCTTGTGCTAGTTCTAGTGCTCATCTGATGGTTTTGCTCAGTCAGTTCAGCTTTCAAAGCCAGCAGGAAACTTTTAAAGAAGTAGGGCATTGTTAATTATTCAGAGCAGTTTTGACTTGCAATTAAACTACGTTCAACTGTAATTTTTAAAATTCTGAATAAAACCTGTCTGTCACCAAAAAACTGATCAGGTACAGAAACTCTGCATGTATTACTTGCACTCAGGGAACTGTTTTAAGTATGATTGTCTTGGGTTTTTATTTCGGCTTTGTTGTGTTTTGTTTTTTTGTAATGGAAGTACAACAAAGCCACACCCTGCAAGCTCCAGGACATGAAGACACAATATTCTCTATAGTGATCTGCTATAGGGGACTCTTGGGAGCCTTTTGGAGAAAGGGATGTGGAATTACCTCTATGTTTACATTTTCCTGTATTGATTTTTCTAAGCTGACAATGCAATGAATAGTGCATTTTCATCAATATCACAATCTTTGATAGAGAGGTCAAGACAAAGGAGCGCAAATGTACTTGTCTATCTCTTCATGCTTTAAGCTTAACACAATGGCTCTTCTCTCTTCATTCTCAAACAATGTAAGATTGTCATTAATTTTCTTGAAAGTGGCAGCCTTTTTGTGAGTGCTGTTCAGCTGCTTTTGAGTTTATAAATAGCATTCCCAAGGGGCAGTCTGTACATCTGTGGAATTGCCAGAGTTGACCAAATACCCACTGTTCAGAAAATTCTGTAATAAAATACCACTTCCCCTGACAATTACACACCCTCACCTTCAGTTATACTAACTGAACTCTAGGATCCATTGCTATAATCAGTAGGTGTTTCTGTAAGGTGTATAACTATTTCCAGCAAGCTACTAAATTTTACAAAAAAATTGGTCACCTGCACTTTTGGTTCTGAAAGTTATCAAGTAAATCACAACTGACAAAACCATTAGGCATTACTGCAGAGAAAATATGGCCCAGATCAAGAAAAGACACACACTTCTCCCTCCCCATCCCCAGACAAACCAAACCCTATCAATTTTGTTTGTTAAAAAAAGTCAGAACTGTGATTGGATCTTATAAATATGAAATATTTTCAATTAGAAGGATTAGCTCTAGTCTTAGTAAGGTACTTGTGACTGTGAAGAAGGGCCCCTTGGCATAGCTTTGGAGGCTTTCACTGATTTATTGTTGTTGTTGTTGTTGTTGTCATGCAGACTAAGAACTTAGATATTTATCTACATTCCTGCAGGCTTGTATATCCTCTCCCCCGGGGCATCGATGCCTGCTGCCAACAATGCACATCAGGTTTTCTAGAGAGACAGCAAGCTCAACCTAACAACAGACTGAGAGCACTTCAGAACCACCTGATTGCTTTATATTTTCCCTCCTAAGAAGTTAAAGTATTGGGGATTATTCGTTTTACCAAAGCATATTCCCACAAAAAACAGCAAAAGATGAGTTTTCTGTTTCACTCACTGGCTACAAGTGGAAATTTTAACTCTGTATTTCCACTTTAAGTTATCAACATCTCAACCTGAAGGAGGAAAAGCAGCTCCTATTCTGCTTTCAGAAACGATGACGTTAGAGAGGCAAACAGAAGGTTGGATTTATGTCTTGACAGGTAAAAATGTTTTCCAGTTCCCATTTTAGGTGGGACATTGAATGGAGATTATTTCTAATTTTAATGATTAAGGTGCAAAGAATTGCAGGCTTTTTGTGTACAGAGAAAAACACCACAAAGAAATTAATTATACGGAATACTTTGTTGTATTGTTTGGACTTGCATTTGCCCACCAGAAAGTGCAGAGCAGGATGTGTGACAGAAAAGGGGAGCGTGCTCCAGCAACGGTATCTGAGTTGCCAAAAGTGTATCACCAAATATACTCACAAACTTGAGTGTTTTTTGTAAGGAAGCAATGTTAACTAATCAGCCAATTTGTGAGTTGATTACCCAAAGATATGGGCATGGATAAATCATACTTTTCCTACCACACGTTGAATCCTTCAGCTGGCACTCTCCCCAAAACACCCACTCAGAAAACAGTTTGCAGACACTGATGTTTTCTATTCTTTTTCACTTCTCCATTGGTGTTATTTCCAGCCCAGACTACTTGAAAGTCAGCATCCCTTCTTGAATCTAATTAATCCTTATGACTTGGCCCTTCACATCAAATTCCTTCCTTTTTAGAAATTCCAGTTTATAATTGTTCCACAGCTCCTGCTGTACTCAGGAACTCCCCAATCTCTCTTCATGACCTTTTGGCACAAACAAGACCTAAAACAATAGTTTTGTTTAGACACACCAGTCTGCTGAAAGACCATATTTTTTTCCAAGTGAGCTCTTAGAAAACAGGATCGGTCTGATATAAGGACAGATGGTAACACAGGATTGGTCAGAAGCAATTTCCTGTCTCAGCCATTTTCTACACCAATTAATCACAGCTCTCTCATGGGAAATCAGAATTCCAAAACTTATTCTTGTTCCAGTTTGAAATTACAGCAATTCTTGCAATGAACATTGTAGAAAATACTTGCTTCTGGAGAAAAGTATTTTAAATGTCCTATGTTTTTCTTTCACTGTTTAGATTTGTCTCATGACATGTGGGTAATGACCGGATTTAGGGAGTTTAGTTCTTTTAAACAGTTCTCTGACATCCCAGGTGACTGCTCCATGATCTGTTTTCTTCTCAGTGCAAAAATCCAAGTGCCAAAGCCTCAGCATTTTTAATTCTTGCTGACTAGATCTACTCCTGTGTTATACTGGAACATTTTGTTATTCTAGAGCTCGTGGCCAAAAGGGACACAGGAATACCCATGCATGAAATCTACCCTTGTTACAATGTTCAGAGAAGTGCTAATGTCCACCCATAAGTTTTAGAAAAATGCAGCATGGCGTACTTCATGTACCAGCCATTTCAGTCACTGACTGCAATATTCGTTTGAATTTTAAGATGAACAGTGAAGAGAGGCTCATTTCACCTGATTTTAGCTGCATGCTTCAGCTACTCTGCTGATGCAGATTCATTTGACAATCTGTGGAAAGGAAGAAGCAGGCACTGATAGGAAACAGTTCATCAGATCCTAAAACAAGTGCCTAAGATATGAGTGATAAAAACCCTGGAGAGGTGCCAGCATCTTTCTGGTGATTGTAGAGGGAAACCATACAACTAGCTTAGACTTTGACAACAAAAGTTTGATAAAGTGAATGCCATCATTAGAATAGATGGATACATATTTCTCTTGCAGCATCTCTGTATTATTTTTGCCTTTATGTTCTGCTGTTAAAATGTTTTCCTTGCAAACAAAATCAACAGTGCATTTTGGACAATCTAGAGTTAGATTTAGTTCGTGTTTCTGGAGATTGCTTCATATACCCAAAAGTGAGACAAGACCTAGACACAGCTGTTGAAAGAGGAAGTCTTGAAGTGGAATGAAAGTAATAAAATACTGGCCTAATCCAACTATGCTCCTTCTGTTTTTAAGCCTCTTGGTGTGAAAGACAGTAGCTCAAAGTGCAAGGTCCTGTACTGGTCCTGCATTTAAGCTAATGGTGAGAAGTTACTTGTACGAAAGGATAGGTGTTGAGGAGAAAAATCGGAGTAGTAATTGGCTGTACCCACTAACATGATGCAGCCACAAAAATGACAAATATGGTTCTTTGGTTTATCAGGAGAGGTGTTTCCATTATATATGGAAATGTTGATGCCATCATTTAACTAGTGAGATGTACTCTTGAAAAATGAATGCAAAGACCACATTCAAGAAGAGTAAATTCAGCTTGAAACTGGTATGGAAAAGGGCCATTTGAACTGTATTGGAGTGTGAGCAGTGTAAAAGAGGTTGTTTAGTCTCACAAAACAAAGACAGAAGGGTTCACTCTCTGTAAATACATCCGTGGGCAGATCTGAGGGAGAGGAATTCACTAAAGCTTACAAGCAGCACTGCTCAGAATCAATGGGCACAATATGGTGGTGGATGTGCTTAGAGTGGAAATTAGAAAGGAAATATTACTGCAGAGCACAGCCATGATATTCTGGAACAACACACAGGAGTTTGGAGAGAAGCGACATAACAGTTCTTAGGATGAAGCTTGCTCATTTTAAGTGATGAATTATTATCATTATGTGATTTGCTTTACTAGCAGGAAAAAAGACTTGATTACATTATTTCCTAAGTTCATGTTATACACACACACATACATATAATGTATGTTTGCATGTATGCATGCATGTGCTGTATGTATATACATATATGTTTACTTTTTAGAAGTTCTATGCACAAGGGTCAAGTTCTTACCATTCCATGAGAAGCAGAGGGCACAGGCACCTATGTACATTTATAGGCTGATACAATGCTTTGTATGGCATGGACTTCACTATTACCATTTTGCCTTTGACGTCCAAATATTCAGGAGTGATTGCAATATAGCACACAGATGCCAGAGCAAGCTTAGCATTGCCAAATCTGAGTACTGGTGACAGTAGTCGGTATAAAGACCACAAGGAGCTAGGTAGCTCTGCTGTCTCCAGTGGGTTATCATGCTCTCACTTTCACCCTGTTTCTCTCTTTTTCAGGAAGGACAGTCTTCAGACTGTCAGAAGGGCATCCCTAAAGGAGCAGGTAGAGACGCAGACCTGCAGTAATAAGGAGTGCAACTCTCATTCTTACCCTAAAAAAAAAAAAAAGACTGAAATACAGAACTGAAATCTTCTATCAGCTTTGGATGTGCTCCCATGACATTAACCAGGTGAGTTACCACCCTGGCCCAGAAGAAGTGCTTGAACAGTGCTATTTGACAGCTGCTGTTTAACCTGTGTGGTCTAGCAGCAAAGTGATAGGTGCCATACAGAAGCCAGACGCTTGAACTATCACCACTTGTGCAAGCTGGTGGCCTGGAGTATCTGTTTCTATGGGGCTGCCAATCCAGCATCTGTCACAAGCATCTAGTTCATAGTGAGGAAACAAAGAGAAGTCCCAGTGACGCATCTTCCAGCTGCAATCCCAAAGAAGTGTCATAGGAAGGCAATAGAATGCGTCTTCTGCAATGAATGAGTGGGTATTATTACAAGGCACATAAAATATGCACAAGGTTGAATTTCACCTCTACCAAAGACAGCAAACAGACACCAAATGTGTCTAATTGAAGGAAGCTCTGGAGTGTTGCTCTACAAGGTCCATGAAAAAAACTGTAGTAGGGTAAGTGTCAGGGCTGTATGTGAGAACAGCATTGTAACTTCTACTAGAAATGATGATGCATGAGATGTAGTAATCCTGTTCTTCTGTGCTCCCAGGCTGTGTTTGCAGGGAGGGAGATAGAAAAAAACAAGAGCTATGATGTCATTTTTATATGGTACCTTCTTGTCTTAGAACAGAAGATGCTGGTTCCTTCCATTTACTTGGTTTTTTATGTACAACAGCACTGCCCTATGTAGTCCTCTGTCTCGTATTCCCCTACTTTGTCTCCTTTCATGTGCATTTGTTTTTTTTTTAAAACAGAGCTTATTGTCCCTTGGCCCATACCACTTTTATCCTCCTCCTCACCTCCACATACACTATTTATTTTTGTTTAAATTGTGTATCCATTTTATTTAATTCTCTAAAACCATTTGCAAAAGAGATGGTATTTAATCCACAGGTTTGTTCTGTGTATCTTGCGTATTTGTAGAGGATGCTGATAATCTTCTTTGTAATAGGCTTTGAGATGGTACTTGATTTTGGAGCACTAGCAATATACCTGTTGCCTTAAAAAGCCACTCAAGTCATTTCCCCGAAGAGGTTATAACAGTCACAAATATATTTTAGTTGCCTCTATTTTTGACTGCCTAACTGGTTATTTTAAGAATCACCTGGTTTTCATATAGTAACTTCCACAGCCAGTTTCAGATGGTCCAGGCATTGGAGCCCAGCCTGATCAAAGCAGCAGAGGGGCAATACCAGAGCAGAAGAATAGAAAGTCTGTGGCCTGGGAAAGCAAAGGAGCCCCAGGCACAGAGTTAAACCTGAGAGAAGATGAAAAGACAGGAGCCTGAGGTCAGAGGGAGGAGAAGGCTGATAGAGTTGTAGCCAATACAGCAAACACAGGCCAGGTAAACAAATGCCTTTTCCAGGAAATGAGCACAAGTGTTCAGGAAGAAACTTACCTCATACATAGTCTTTGTATCAGATAGATCTGACCTAAGCCTCTGAACCATAAGCCTGATGGTGGTTGAGGTCTAAAGGAGAAGGGGAACCCCATCCAGAAAGCTCTAAAAGGGTGGCAGCCTGGAAGGTAGCAGGGAAGGGACCGAGGAGAATGGATTAATGCTCATGTTTGAGGCAGGCATCTGAAAGATGTTGGATTTTCCTTTAAGTTTTTCATATTTGGAGCATTTCTGTTAAAAAAAAAAAAAAAAGGCATGTGAAAGCAGAGGAAATTACACAGTTACTATAATACAAAAAAACCCCCTGAGCCAATCAATGAAGCCAAAACAGGCCTGGAGTGACTGGTCTGTCTGATCTTTCACATAATTTGTATCTTTAGGGCATGAAAGTACCTATTTAAAAAAGAGAGAGAAGGAACCATAGTTAAGAGGATCCTTTGGGAAAATTGGGTCTTGGGGTAGGAGTCACTGAAGAGGAGGAATAATGGTAAAAAATGGACAGCTTGCTAGAGGAGTCAGAAGAGAAAAGGAGCTCAGGTTGGCTGAAGGGCAGTTCAGACTTGAGGCATCAGCTTTTTTGTCCTGGGAGGAGAGATGGGGCTCGCAGGCTGCCACTGGGGTATTAGTGCTGGAGACACAAACCGACCTGCAGTTTGCTTGCCATGGAATTATAGAGGAAGACTTCAAATTGTTTTGCTTTGGTTATTGTTTGACTTTGGGAAAAGTGCATCAGTCATTACATGCTATTGTGTTTATCTTTTCTTCTCCACCTTTAATAAATTACTATTATTTTAAACACTGTGATTCATTATTGTGATGGGAAAGAAAATTTTCCCAGGTGTCTGGGCTGGGGCTCAAACCAATCTTCACAACAGACCTTCAGAGATAATCAAAGCCAGCCCTTATGGCTGCCAACCAGGGCCTTCCAGAAGTATTGCAGAAGAGCCGATAGTACTTTCATGATTTACTTGGCTGTTGGCAAAAGGCTGCAGCTGTGCTAAGCGCTGTGAAAGCAACATCCGTCCCCCAAAAACTTTGAGTCCAAATTGTGGGAGATGACATGGGGCCACAATTCTGCCCAGGACCAAACTTTATTCCAAGAAGTACAAGAAAACAATGCTAATTCAGCCCAGGTAGAGAATCAAAAGAACTTACTCAAACAAGAGGGATCCAGCCACAGGCAGATTTTAGAAAAGCAGAGTTTAGCCCAGTAGGATCTGGAGGCTGTAGGTTCCTCCTTCAAAATATAAACCAACAGCCTCAGAGTGTAGTTCTTCTTGCAAAGTCTAGTAACATTATTTCCCTACGACAGTGTATCGTTGTTTTTCTGACAAAGCTTCTTTTGTGTCCCTGTGTTTTTTCTACAACAGATATTTATAGAAATTGTAGTCACAAAGCTGCCAAAAGCACTTCCTGTAAATTACATAATGCGTCTGTCTCCCTTCCAGTATCACGAGGACCTATTCACCAGCTTCCCATTACTTTTGAGACCTTTATTTTACAAGATAGAAGAGCTCTGACTGTTACCATACGCTGTACAAGTGCTCAAAGAAAACACTGCCAATAGGAGAGGACTGAGGCAGATGCTGACAGGCAGAGAGTAACTGGAACAGTGACTGTGAGTGGTTCACGTTATCAAGGGTTTTTTTATTGTTGGGTTTTTTCAGATTGTTAAAATGTTATCTTGAGCAATTTTTTCTTCTAATGACGCTTAATCAGATTCACCAGTATACCCTGTGTTGTGCTGTTGATTTGTCCCAGGGAAAAAGTGCCCATAAGTGTAGCATCTCTTTAGTATCTATCAAAATGGTGTATGCTCCCACCTCACCCAATATTTTCACAGTAAAGTAGCTGTGCAGTTTTCGCATTTAGTGCTGGCCAGTGTCCACCTTTATGAATGAGAAGACCCTGGCATATTCCCAGCAAAATTAGATAGTGTAGAATACGCAACATTCTGAAATAAAGCTAATTTGCCTGAGTTAATTTTATATCCAACTGAGCATAAAATTGTTGATTATAGTGTTCAAGAGGAAAACATGAGATTAAAGAATTGATCTAATCTGCATTGTAGTTAGTAAGAAAACATCCACTTATTTTAGTGGGAATGGGTTTGGGCCTAAATGTGCACGTTGTCTGGAGTTCAAAGGAAAATGAGATCCAAGCAAAAGGTATAAAAAATGTGGAGAGCATGTTACATAGTAAACAATCCCATGAGCTCATGCTGTGCTCTTTCTTTGCCTGACTTTGATGTTGGAGCTCCCATTTTGTTCGTACAGACTTGATCCTGCTGTCTTTGAATTTAGCGGGAAGACCTCTCGTTGACTTTGTGCAAAAACTGGCTTTATATTCTTACATGGCTTTTTGGAGCAATGAAGCAGTTTTGTACTTTTATTGTGTGATAGGATCCTAAGCTCCCCCAGTGGAGGAAGAAAACAGAACCAGGGCTGTATTACTTGCACCAGCTTTCTGCTCCAGGCAGGCCCAGGGACGGGAGAGAAGCTGCACCCCTATTTTCCATCTGCTGTCCTTTTTCCTCTCTTCACCAAAATGCCAAAGCAGACAAGAGCAATGGTGCAAAAAGAGGCTGGGGGGGGTCCAAGCAGGGGAAGGGGCAAAGGAAGGATGGAGGGAAAGGGCTGTATTGGGTTGATATTAGAACCATAGAATCACAGAATGGTTTGGAAGGTTGGAAGGGACATTTAAAGGTCACCTAGTCCAACCTTCCTGCAATGAGTAGGGACATCTTCAACTAGATCAGGTTGCTGAAAGCCCCATCCAACCTGACCTTGAATGTATAAGGGTGGTGGCAGTGAGGAGGTGATTCTAACACTTCCCACACTCTGCTAGCCTGCAGCCTAGTCTGGTCCTGCATCTCCTTCAGGAGACCAGGTCATCTGCAGAGAGCTGATGAAGGAGAGAGACAAACCCCACACAGGCCCAAATCAGACTGGTGCCCAGGTTTACAGTGTCACAGCGTCCAGTCGTAGCACAGTATTTTTGAGGGGGAAGGGGATATCACTTCACAAAATTCAGACAATATCACCCATTGTGGATATAAGGCTGCCTGCTACTTCTCAAAGGTGTGGTATTACTTCTTATACAGATAGCCCTGAACACAACTACCTACAGTTCATAACTGCTAGAGAAGGAATTTGACACCATGCTTGCTCCAGGAAAGGAAGTAAAAATAACTGCAGCCTGGAAAAAAATGGAAATCACTTACCTTGTCTATCTTGCATGTTCCTCAGCTCTCTTGTATTCAGAAAAGAACAACTTCCCTTGAATTTGACTCTGCCTGTGACTCAGACTCCTGCCAGCAGACACTTGCAATGGTGACCTCCACCAAATGAGCAATCACTGTCATAAGAGCCTGGGGCAATGATTAACCGAGGACAAAACCCTGCTGAGGCCACTCACAAAAGCAGACTAAGTAAGACTGGCCCTAGTCTGTACAGCTCATTTTTGATTAAGATTTACAGTGCTATAGCAAGGATTAGGCAGTGCCAGTGGAGGCCAGCGTGTCCCAGCCCTGGCCGTGGCTGCTGCCGTCGTTGTTCCACAGGAGACAGAAAGCTCCTGGCTGTGGAGCGAGCAGGAGCACAGAGGGATAGAGACTGACAGCGGAGTGGGAGGGGAGCAGAGGGGCTGTGAGCATTATACAGCTCATTATGGCTTTGGGACTTTCTGGCAGCATCACACATTTCTGATTTAATTTGGAATCGAGGTGGTTTCCCAACATAAATTTTTGCTCTTGAAACCTCTCCCTCAACTCCCCTTTTGTTAATTCATTAAAAAATTAGGGTGGTTTCTGTAGCAGATGAAGCAATTTGCATTCACAACTGCACAACACTGGTTTAAAAATAGTAACAAGAAATTTGATAGCTCAAATATGGGGTGCCTACTTGGGGAATAAACATGTCTCTAGTGTTAGCTCAGCTCTTAAAACAAAATAATAATTGCTTCCAGAGATAAAATATTTGCAAGCTATTATTGCAGCACTCTTTCATTAAAGGGAAGGAATAGCTGTCTCTTTGGAGCAGGCAGACGACAACAGAGAAAGTTGTGCTCCATAATTAGGCTTCAGGAACTGTCAGGTACCTGTACCTCTTGACAGTTCAACATTAAAACCCTATCAGCTGAGCATTCATCCATGCTGCTATTTCTTAAGCCACCCAAAAGAGGTTGTGAATCTGTTAATTAATTTCTGAGAAACACCATGGTTCTGTCTGTGAAAGCAAATGGCCTAGGGAGATGTAAAATATCTTGAACAGAGGACACAAGCCTGCAAGTGATTTAAGGATTTCAATATTGTGTATTCTTCAAAAGCAGTGGAAGAGGAGGGACTGTGTCAGCTAGCTTAGGTACTTACAGAGAGATGTGGTTTTTCTTGAAAGTGGCTATTTTACTTCAAAGCATCTGATCCTGCGGCTGCTAAAATTGACAGCCAGTGGAGCTGCTTCTTTACACGGGTTCAGTGAGAGACTGTCTGAAGATAATAGAGGTAACATATTGCTTTCTAGAGATTTCTTTAGGGTTATGCAATACAACATATCACTGGTTCTTGTTTTCTACAGAAACATCCTTCATACACAGCAGCATTTCTGATCACAGTTTTAGTTCAGCTTCTCCTGTTCTCGACATAATTTGGAACAATTTTGCACTAAAAATAACCTGGCAGGAAAAAATAACGAAAACAAAGAACTTGAGCAAGTCATAAATCTATGCTATTTCCCTCCCAAGGGATAATAATATTGTGATATGGCAATAGGCCACAGCAGTAAATTGCCCCATATCTACACTGCACACATGCTGCATTAGAACAGCACATTTCTGTTCACAGTGGCACACTCTAAAATTAACTACCAGGAGCTCCATGCCAGAGCAAGCTCAGTTAAAATTATGATGTTTAAAAAATGCAAAGCCTCACTGGCACTGAGGAGGACATCTGAAGTACACAGCCTGCTTCTGAGCTTTTAGCGTTTTCAGTGGGAACCTGGTACATGTGAATTCCAGGATTACTCACATGTTTTACAGTAAACACTTGTCTGGATTAAACCTCTCTGGACCTAATTTTTGGCCAAGGACTACTTAGAATTTAGAAATTAGGCAAACTTTGGCAGGGCTGATTCTCTCTGGCTGTGTAACATACACTACAATGTTGTGTTCCCCTGTACACAGCTGAAGGCAATGCCTGCCTTTTGTAAGAACCCCACTGCCCAGATCTCTTGCCTGGGAGGAAGACTTCATATTAGAGTTGCAATTTTTTCCTGAAATGCTTTGAATTCCCACCTTACCATACTCTAATTAACTAGCTCATCTCAGCAGAGACTCCTCCTCTACCTTTGTTAAGGCCCTTATGGGCCCATAAACATACACTGCATGCAACCAAAACACTTTTTCTGACTGGGGTGGTCTTTATTTGGGACTGGGGAGCTTTAGGAAACTGCCTGCTGGCTTTTCTCATGAATCTATACAGCCATCATTTGGTAAAGAGCAGAGAGACCTTCAGGCAGCTCTTACCCTCGTTGTGAGCATCCTGCTGGTGGTTACCATCCCGGCGTTGGTCTGGAAACTTCCCCATTTAGCACAGAGAGAATTTGGGCATTGTGAATTCTGCTCCTGAAGCATCAGTTGCTACCACCTGCCTTTGCAGATCTGTCTTAGTAACATGCTGTGGAAAGCAAGCCAAGATCTTTAGATTTCCAGACTACTACCCTACCCATATTTCTGCCATTTTCTACCCTCTTGTGCACAGTTCAAAGAGAAGAGCTTTTCCCCAGATGTTGGAGTGCTTGTAGGAAGATATTCTTCTACCAGCAGCAATACAGTATGGATACCCTGGTTCTGTACCACTCTTTATTATTCAGAAGGAGCCTCTGTAGTGAGGAAAAAAGTTTTTAAATGATTGTCTGCAAGGATTTCCAACAATCAGAACTTATGATCCGTGGGGATTATTTGTAGTTTATTGTGAACTGTGTCTCATTTGTCCTCCTAAAGAGGAAGCTCAGTGACTCACTGTTTGAGGTATAACATAATGATTTTTGTGAGATCAGCTTCCAACAAAGGAGGGCATTTAGCATAAACAAATCAGTTATTGTAGAGCAGGTCTTTGACTAGTTTGCAGTGAGAAACAGGACAGAATTTATTACACTGAACGCAAGCTGGAACAGTTCAGTCACTTGGGACTTCAAAATGTTAGTGCAAGTGTAATTTCTGTAATTTAAGCTGATTATTTTATGTCCCTTCACAGCATACAGGAAGAAAAGTTCTTTTCCTCTTTTCAGAAGTCTTCTTGTACATATAAAGGTTGTTACAATCTTCTCCATCTGTTCTCTTTTCTAGAATTGTCTAGAAGTTTCTAGAAAAGGATTAATTGTCTACATCTTTTCTGAAGTGTTTTTCTCAAACCAAGCACACTTATTCCACCTGCAGCCTTAGCCATACTACCTAGACTGGAAAGATTATTTCAATATCTTACATGCCATACATTGATTGGTTGAACAAATTGATTCTTTACAAACCTGCCTTGACTGTTATTAATTAGATGTTTTCTGCATTTTACAAGCACTGTTTCGATATTTTTTTAGAAAATTCAGTCAGACTGATTAGTGACAATTCCTACATACCTCCCTTCCTTCCTTTTTGAAAATACTCGCTGTGCTTGCTCTTCTCCCATGCCCTGGAACCTCATATGTTCTCACCACCTTCTCAAGGATGATCACTAACGTCTCATCCTGCTTACACCAGCTACTTAAGCATTTTAAATAAAATTCCTTTTTCTGAAGTGACTACTGAAGGAAAAAAGGCATTAAACCTGTCACCCATTATTATTTCTCCTTTCCCATCACATGGTGGACTAACTCTTTAATATCTTTGGAGAATGCCCTCATGTTATTCTTCATTCCATTTCCTTGTTGTATCTTATTCTGCTCTTCATTTTTGTCCCTAGGATTATACTAGTCATAGGAATACAGTCAGTATCTACATTATGCCAAAATCCATTTGATACAGGACTTCTGTCACAGAGCGCAGTAGCTTAGCTTTTGTCTGTTAGATAATACTAAGCAAATATCATTTAAGCAAAATACCACAGATTTTTTGCAATTATATCACTTCTATATTCTTTTTCAAGTGGACAACTAGTCCTGTTCCCCTTGAGCTCCTGATGAAACTCCTCATTACATCCAGGGAGGTGAAGTTGCTATCCTGAGCCTCAGTAAAATAAGACATGAGTGTTTCTCTCTCACACAGTAAAATCGCTGACTATTTTCAGCATGTGCAAAGTCAGCAGGGAGATGCCAGGTAAGTGCAGTAAAAGGAAAAGGAATATTGCATCTACTGTGATGTAATGGCAACTTAGTAGTTGAAAGAAAATATAAGACTCAAGGTTAATTGCTAATGGTGAAAGTAGTACTTTGCTCCAGGATTATTAATAAACATGAGAGAGATGAACATTTTGACTATTTAAAGCATATTTTTAGTCTGTTTGAATACCTGAAACCTAACATTATGAATAAACAGCTGCTCTAGTTAAGGTTGGAAAAACCTAAACCCATGTATTTTCTGCATGTTTGCCTGTTTCCCACCCTAACCAGGAAATAGTATTTTGACAGTTCTGAAGTGTTTCCTTAATACTGGGGTTTTTTGTTATCTTTCATTTCTACTGTTTAAAATGTTTTTGTTTCAACAGAATTGAGAGTTTTGACAGTAATTTTTGTAACATTTCTCTAAGCATGATTCAAAACACAAAGTGAGCCTGTTGTAAAATATTTTTACTAATGAGCAAAAATGTAAAAAGCCCAGATGCTTTAGTTGCCTATGTGAGCTGAGGGCAAAGTTTGAGCCACCTGATATTTACCCACAACCAATTTTAATGCTGGACACTTCCCATCTTTAAAATTATCTTCAATTATTAACTGATTTCTCACAGTTCAGCAATGCAGGTAGATTTCTTTCTTCCTGTCTTGCAGAAAATAAACTGAGACAAAGTGATACAGTGAGTCAAAGAGCCGCAGATGGAGTTGCCATCAGTGCCCCCATTCAGAACATGATTTAATTAATCTTTACATGATGGTAAAAATGACTGCATCTTCCCTTTCACTCAATGTGTCATCCATCTCTCACATTTTCTCATCTATATTATACATCTTTCTCCCCTTGCTTTTTACAAAAGAAATTCTGTTTCTTTTTTCCATCTGCTTGATCTCTTCTTTCCCCGTGAAAGCCCTGGCCCAGGGGAAAGGATCCTGTGTCTTGCTTTTGGATAATCTTTTCATTTCTTGGCAGGCAGTCAAGTAGAAAGCAAAGCAGAGAGCTTTGGCACAAGACAGAGGCTGAGTGTTTGGTTGTTTGGGAAATTTTTTTATTGTTTCTAGGGGATTTTTTTGCCCATCTCTTCTTGGGAATGTTTCACTTAGGCTGCCCTTTAGTCCAGGGAGAGAATAAGAACCCATTATATTAAAGGCTGAGGTTTGATGTTACAGCTATTCACAGGAAAGTGGGACTTTCCTTTTATTGTTCACAACAAACGTTTTCCTTTATGAGAAGCATAATACAAAGGCAGGTCTGAAGTTAGGGGAAAAGATGTTTTGCCCAGCTTTAATCAGATATGAATTGCTTGTGAGGTTTTACAAGTATATTATTTGAGGCAAAGAACACCGGCTAATACTTCCTTTTCTTTTTGGATGGATCATTACAAAATAAATATGGGAAAGGATAAAATGTAAGTATTCTAATGTTTCATAAAAAAAAAAATCCTGTTAAAAAATAACTAGTAATAACTTGCAGTGCTGGGTCTCTGCATATGGTCTGTCTCTGCTCTGGGTGAGCTGGTCTGTTCCCGAGTCTGTAGCACCTCCACGTGGGCTGACCCAAGAAAAGTGATTCCTCCTCTCTGGTCACAGGATTCACTGCTAGCCAGCCATCATTTCCCACCTTCTTGGCAGCTCTGGCACGAAATATCTTAGAGCTGTCCATGCTAACTCTTTAACTGCCAGATTTCCATCATCTGATGGAAATAAATCCCTGTGCTTTTTGGAATCAAACATGACCAGGAACATTGAAATTTTATCACTTTCCAAGCCCTGAGTGCTATTAATCACAGACAAAACTTACCTCATGAGTCCCCATCCATTGCCACCATGCAGCCCATCCTCGAATTCATCACAGACAAAGTCAGCCTTGGCTGACACTGAGAACCTCCCGAGACAGAGAAATGATGCAGAAGGAGCAGGAAAATCTTGGGCTTCTCATGGCCCTACTCTGTTCTCTAGCTCCTTCTTTGCCCATGCTCTGGGGTGGCTCATGAGAGTAGCTGAGCTTTATTTTCTAACTACAGCTACTCCGTGTGGATCAGGATCACAAAGCCAATGTCTCCAGCCAGATGCAGTCCAGTCTCAGAGTAGAGAGGTGGGCTGCTCAGCGATGTGGCTATTTTTCTGTATCGTGGGTAGCTGATAGCATTAGCACTTGTGTTCATGGGGGAAAAGGACTATTCAGTCATGCTAGCAATTGGTCTTACATGTACAGATACTTAAGCGCGCGCACACACTACGGGTGTTGTATGGAACTGTTCCTCCTTTCTGGTAGAAGCCATATCCTTACATGATGCTCATACAGGGTGTGCAGCAGTTGGAGTTGACAGGATTGTTGAGCTTCAGCTGACTAATGCCGAGTCCCTTGGCAACAGCTCTAATCTGAATAGTCTTAAATTCTTAACTATTCAATCACCATTCCTGTAAAGTAGATATTTTCTAAATTATACAAGGTAGGTATGCTCTCTTTCACTACATGCCCCATGTCTGTATAATATGTTCATGAAGCACAGGGCATAGTCTTTTCTGCAAATCTTCCAGTTTTGTCTTTATACAAGCTTAGTCTGAAATAATTGCATGAATGTTCTTACACGTTCCTTATTACTTCAGGGAAAGTCCATGAATGAACATGTTTCTTTCAGAGTAAACTGAATTGTCAGCAAACGAAGGAAATAGCCTGGATGGGAAGTTTGCTGGAGGGGAAGAATAAAGCTGATCTAATTTACATCGATAAAGAAAGGTAAAGTTTGGAAGCATGAAGAGCCATGCTAGAGCCTACATTCCTGGAAAGCCACTCTCTGTACTGGAGCAAAGTTCATAGGGAATTATACAGCTAATGAATGATGTGCTGAAGAGGGCAGAACTAATAAAGGATGAATCAACACTGTGTGTCCACAGGGAAAAAAACTAGTCAGTGTTCAGATTAAACCAGTTTTAAACTATGCTCACTTCAGCCCCCTGTGTTTCAGCAGGAGATGTTGGCAGGTGTGTATTCTGATTCATTTCAGCAGCATGGTTGAAATAATGAGTTCACTGCATAATTGCAAAAGGGGAGAAAAAAATTAAAAAAAAAATACATTGTATCAAGCCTTGGCCTTGTTTTTCCTCACTAAATGCCAAAGTGAAATTTCACAAGACTCGTTCTTCATTTGAAATTTTTAACAAAATATCTGTGTCACATTTTGTAAAAAGTCTACGTGGATTGTTCTCCAGCCATATATTTGATATTCCTGTCATAAGGGATAACACACTAGTAAAATCCTTTTTTTTAGGGATCAGGTGATATAAAAAATAATATCTACTATTCATACCATCTACATATGCCAGTGGTGCAGAAGAATTTGAGCTATGCTGACAGCTGATGGTAAAGTTTGTGTCATACATGTTTTTAGTGTAAATGCTTGCACATACAAATGCAATTCTAGAAATTAAATTTTACAAGTTGATGTCATTTTGAAATCTTCTTTCTAATATATATGTTCTGGTATAATTCAGTCAAGTAAAATTGGAAGGCAGTGAGTCTCAAAAGAGCATGAAAAACATTAATTTCTTTTTTTAATTATCAAAATACTTTTCCTATTCAGAATGATTTAATAAACTCATACCAAAGAGTAAATTGCATGAAGAACACCACTTGTGAAAGGAAACCTTTTCAACTATCATCTAACAAAGTATAATTAATGCTGACATGCACAACCCTTAATTAACCACGGGTTTTTTACAGAACCTGATGTTTTCAATAGGAAATTTCTAGTAGGAATATTAAAGTTACTCTAATATACATAAGATCCTGTATTAAGGAAATGCATGAATAATTTGCCTTCCAGCATGGCTCTCTAGAGAGATGTGTTTCTCTCTGTGCATCCTTTCCTATGTGTAAATATTGGGAAAACTCTCCAAGAAAAACTAGATCCACAGAGTTACCCCGATGCCAAAATTTCTTTCCATGTGATCACAACCCCTTTTAAGAAGACACTTAGCTGGTTTTGCACATCCATCAGACCCAGCAGGAGGGTTCGTCCACAGAGCCCAGTCTGGTCGTTGTCCAATATGGTGTAACATTATTTCAAAAAACGCATCCAAAACCAGGCCAAACTTAAGATCTCACAAGGACTTCCCTGAGGAAGGAAGCATTTGGCAAAAAATCCACCATATTTTTCCTTGGTTTCTTGGTCATGGCGCTCATTCAGAAAGGATTTTAGATAGAGAAGTTGCCTGGAATAAGGTCTTTGAAAAATCAAAGGAGTTGTATTTCTTACACCAAGGTTCACCCTAGCCCTTAAGCATGGAGGAGACGCAGTCCCAAGAAGCATTCACCTTTTTTTTCATATTCCCCACAGGCCTGTCAATATGATGAAGCAAGCAGGACAGCATCCCCACTACTGATTTCCTCTTGAGCTCTGCACCCTGCCTGTCCCACAGCCTCCATCCAAGCACGTGAAGCCAAGCACCAAGCTCTTTTGGTTGCATGGACATTGTTACCTACCCACAAACACTCTGGCCATGCAAGATGTCCTCGGAGATAAAGAGAGACCATCTTCTCTAGGCGTCACCTAGCCGTACGATGTACCTGCGTGTGGCATTGCACATTATCAAAACCCACCTGCCTCAAGGCTGGCACGGCAAACCTGATGGACCCCGCCGTGCAGAGCCGTCAAGTTTGGTTAAGGTCTGGCAGCACAGCTCTGTGTAGACTATAGCCGTCTGATTTGCCTGGGGCATGGGGTCAGGGCTGAAAGGAATCTGGTATTGTTGATGGTTGTCTTGAAGTGCTGCACCTTAATTGGGGAAGACTGAGTGAAGTTCATCAGGAAAAGTGGGTGCTTGCTGTCCATGTAGGTCTAAGATGAAAGCCGAACAGGGCTGGCTGCAAACGAATATGGGTGGGGGTGTGTGTGCTTGAAAAGATGTCCTGTGCTTCCCCCACTGACTAACGCTTGCTTCTTGTAATCTTGATGTTCTCCACTGCATTCTGGCAGAGAGACAAAGAAGAGACAGGAGGCTGCAAGCTGACTGACAGCTGATCACAGCAGCCTGTGGTGACCCAGTCTGCAATGCTCTCTGCCTTTCTGTGATGGCAGGAAGGTCTCAGTGGGGCTGAAGAGAAGCAGGTGGCCCTACCAAGTGTTTGTCACCTCACGTCCTTGCCATGCAGCAGTTCAGGGGGAAGGGTGTCAAGTGAAAATGGAAAACAAGTCTGTACTCACAGTTTAGACCAAGCTGATACAAAGCAGATTAAGAAGACTGGCCCAGCTCAGGCTGATGGCGAGGCTTCCCAGGGAAGTGGTGGAGTCACCATCCCTGGAAGAGTTTAAAAGACATGTTGGTGTAGCACTTCGGGACATGGTTTAGTGATGGACTTGGCAGTGCTAGGTTAACGACTGGACTAGATCTTAAGTGTCCTTTCCAACCTAAATGATTCTATGATTCTATGATCTGGTGTCTGACTTGCTCCAGTATTTTTCTGATCCTAGTTTTTTACCAGCTCCATCTTCTCCTTAGCCATACAGGCCCTCCCAGAAGGGGAATATAGACTGTTCTCATCATCCAGCAAAGGAGAGTACCTTCTCACCTGCAGCATCATGTCCCTTTGGGTATGTCCCGCTGGTAGCAGGCTGAGAACAGCACTGTCACAGTGGGCCTGTTGTTAGATGGTACTGAAGGATGTCTCTGACTTGTAAGTGGTCTTTAATGTTAACACCAAATAAGACAATAAAACCTTAGAGGGAACGTGGTGCAAGAGAGAGAGAGATGTTTCACATCAGTCAGGCAAATAAGGCACTCTAGTGACAGATGCTTTAACCAAAATGCTCCAGAGATAATACATTTCAGGCCAGGCTTGCTATGGGACCATAACCCACCCCTCTAAAAACAAACAAATAAGAAGTTATAAGCCAGTAACCCCTACATGAAGGACATTCTGCACACTTCAATCTAAAAATGCAAAGATGTAGGCACACATAATGAAGGTGCATTTCAATATGATGGGCAGAGTTAAGGCTCTTTTTTGAAGTATGTAGCATGCTATTTCACATGTGGTTGGTTTTTTTGGAGAGAATTAACTTGTTTATTATTTGTGTAATATATAGCACCTGGCTATTCCTATCAGGGATCCCATACTTGCACTGTACAAACACAGAACTGAAATATTTATTTGTTTTATATGTCAGCCCCTGTCCATGGAAGTGTAGATATGTTAGAGTGAAAGCCAGTCTCAGGGAAAAGAGGTCAGACGTCTGCTCTGTGCCATGGGGACAGCCTCTGTGTCAGGAGTGTCATGATCGCATTTCACCTTTTCTGCATATTATAATAAGCAAGCGGCACTCTTCCACCCTGCACTGTGCTAGGCAGCCCCAAAATAGCACAAAGATCCAGCTCTCTCGACCATCTTCCTTTTAAAAGTTTTCTTCTCCCCCCGCCTGTTTTTCCTTGGGGAATGGCTATCATGACCATTAACTTTTTGAGCCTGGTTACTATTTTTTCATCTTTATTTCTGATTTCATTTCACCTCTGCCAAAGCATCACAAGCTGAATCCCCAGGGGTCCTCCAAACTGCAAAAACAAGCCCAGATCCTGCCGGGAAAGAGGCTTTTAGGTGCAGGTAGACGCAGTGGATTGGTATCAGAAGACAGCTGGAACCAGTGGGATGGGTCAGGGTGGGAGCAGAGAGGTGACGGGCCATCCGTAGATGCTCATCTGGGACATGATGAGTGCCAACTACAGCAGTCACTAGAGCGACAGTCATCCTAAGGTTCAAGGTCAGGTTGGATGGGACTTTGAGCAACCTAAGCTAGTGAAAAATTTCCCTGCCCATGGCAGGTGGGTTGGCCTAGGCGATCTTTAAAGGTTCCTTCCAACCCAAATCATTCTATGATTCTATGATCCTCAAACTCCATCATGCTAATGTGGTGCTGAAGCATCCACATTTTGCCACAAAAGCAGCTCTTCACCAAGACAGACGATGACAAAATTGATCTGCGGTCAGAAACTCCATTTAGTGAAGGCATTTGCATCTCGAAGTTTGGTCTTACCCATGATCGCCAGTATTCTGCAAGGAGAAAATTTCAATGCTTTCATGTAGTATCAAGCCATGCAGTTCATTCTCATTTTGCCTTACGTTAAAATAGAAGATAAAATAAAATGTTTTGGAAAAAATACAGTTTTCCCTACCAAAAATGCCGTGATGCATTTTAGTGTGGTAGGATTTTTTATTTCTAGACTGCTGTAAGCTCTGCTTTCCCTGCAAACCCAAGAATTGCAGCATCTGTTTACAGTTTTAAAGAAAAGGTGCATTTCTACCCCAAAGGCATGGAGCACTTTGAAAACAGGAATCGTACCTATTCTAAAGCCTGCTGTTCACACACAAATAAAAGAAGTTGGTATTGTCGTGGAATAAACATGCACTCTGTTTTGCAGACTCAAGTCAGGCAGAAAAGGGTTGTTTCTACAGCTACCAGAGAGAAGGTGGAGTGGCAGAGATCCAGCCCTCTATCCATACAACCTCTGATGTAAAACAAAAGTGCTGGGGCTTGTGTACATTTACAGCAGATAAAAACCTGCCTGAGAAGGGATGTCTGCATGGAAAGAAAGTTTGTTAGAGCAGATGTACCCCTGCCTTCCCGGTAACTCAGGATCCACAGCCCTGTGGCCTCAGCACACCTCTGTTCAGCTCGTCCCTCTCACTCCTGACACTGCTGTGTCCTTGACCGACTTAGAGGTCTGCATCCACATATGTATTATTTTACAGTATCATGATTTTCAAGCAGAGCTCCTATTTGGGGAGGGAAGGGTCTGCCTCCTAATTTCCAAGGATACTTCAAAATAATTTTCTTTTCTTCCTTCTTTGTCTTGCACCACAGATCTGTATCTAAAAATGGGGCAATATTTGAACATTTCTTATAGAAAAGAGCAGATATCAGACTGGCGGAGTAAAACAGTTCCTCTGCTGAGTTGTGTGCAAGAGCCACACTATATCGGCCATGCTGCCCATACTTCAAGAAACCCCTCAATTGCATGGACAAATTTAGAAAAAACCTATGCATTTTGGGGGGGGGGGGGGGAATAATTCCTTGTCCTGCATTCCTCTGTCAGTAGATGGCTCTGCAAGCCATAGTGTTGCCTGGTTAACCATTGCGTCATGGAGGCAGCTGGGGCTCAAGACGAGTGGGAGCCTGGCTGTGTGCCCTTCCTTCTGCAGTTCTTGCTTTATGGCTGGGGAAAACTGAGGTGGCCCAAAACCTGCAAACAACCACGGGTTTTGCCTAACCCTTGTTCTTTCTGACATTTTTCCCACCCTGGCCTTGTTCTTTCTGACAGACATCCATCCCACCCTGTTCTCTCCGGAGGTCCAGCCCACGATGAGCACAGGGTCGGTCAGTCGTACCCCATCTCGGCTGTGCTTTGATGCCTTTAGCTGAACTCCGGTGACATTAGCTGGGTGAGGACATCAGTACGACAGCTCCCGCAGCCCCAGCGGTCCTGCGCAGGCAGCACTGCAGCCCGGCCACCTCACATACATCGACACATGCTGCATCGCATCTCTGCCGGCAGCAGAGTGAGTGAGCTGTGGTGTGCCATCAGGCACCGAACAGGTTAAGTCAGTAGCTGCCATCTAACATACTGCAGAAAATACGACTCAGAACAGTGTTTTATCATCTCGTTTCCACGCCTGATGCTGGAAGCCTCTAGAGGTCCAATCTGCTTGACTTTTTTTCCTCTCTCCTCTCTGGCAACTCGGTTTCACTGGCGTTTCTCTCTTGTGACCGTGCACAGTCAAAAATTGCATTTTAGAGATAATACATTTAGGTTGGGGATGCAAGCCAATTTAAAGAGCACTCTTATGGAAATCTGAACAGCACAGGCTTGGAACAGCCAGGGAAAAGGTGCATCCTTTCCAGCTAAAGCCCTTTGCAGCAGATTGCTATGGAGATAGCAGGAAGATTTGTCATGGGTGGCAAGCCTGGGGAGCCTGGGGAGTTTAAATCGTGTAAACAGATCATTACCTACACAGTAGCATCCAGGCTGGGCACAAGGGCTTGCAGCTTTACCTGCTATCTAAAAAGATGGGCTTGTTCTCTAAAATTCTGGTACTACACCTGTAACTGTATTTTGTGTCCTCTCCTTTACCACAGAGGATATGATTAAAATAGGTCTCTGATGTTGCTCGGGTAGTGGATGACGCCATTTCTACACTGTCATGTACTGAAGAAGCACAGAATTTTTTTTCTCAGGTGGTTGAAACACGTAGAACTGATCTGCAGGAGGTTGCCTCTGAACTGGTAGCATAGCCAAGTCATCAGATCCAGGCTGAAAAGTCCACCCTTCCCACGCTGAGCCCCTTCAGAGACCTTCCCTCCCCAGGGGGCACATGTTGTTCTGCCTGTGCAGAGCAGTTCCACAGCTGGGACCTCACCTTAAACTGACACTGCAAGACTGTCATCAATATTTTGCTGTTTTTAATTTTATTGCCTTTCCTCCCACTAGTTCCACTTTTCTATTTATTTTCCCTGTGTCTGAGTGCTTGCATTTATGAAGATCAAAGCCATGGAGAAGTGAAGTGAGAAGCTTTCCCACTTGAATTTCCTCAAAAGAAAATCCTTACTCTTGAGGTGCCAGAGGAGAAACTTGCTTGGTGGCAGTGTGCCTGGTACCAAAGAGGGACACAAAGGCCACATCTGTAGGAGTGCAATGTCCAGCCACTGGTGCTCCGTTGCCAGTATGGTCATCTTGGTGGGACAGTCCTAGGCACAAATTTGGCCCTAGCTCTGCCCAAGCCATTCCCAGGGAGGATTCAGGACATAACCCAACACAGGGTCCATCCCTAGCCACAAACTGGTTGCACCCACCCCTTTAAAGGGTAAAAGTGTAATAGTATGGATGTGGCCTTAGCACACCAGGCAACCTCAAGGTCAGAGAAAAGGCAAAGAAGAGTCTTATAAGACAAAACTGAAAGGGATGATGTTTCAGAATGGAAATCATAATGTTCTCTCGCAGCAATGCTGAGTTTTGTGTCCCTTGACACATTCCAGGCGAATCAAGGCAAGAGTGTGCTCATTGGGACAGACAGCGCTTTCCCGGCTGAAAGCCATTCCTTCAGGGAAGCTGGCACAGCCTGCCCAGCGCACAGAACATGCCACGCTTTGCCTATTGCCACCTGCCCAACGCAGCCCAGCGTTCAGCAGGGTCAGCTTCTCCGGGGGATGTCTCACAGGCACTGTGTAGCACAATTTGGAAGGGAAACGTAAAGAGTTCCGGCTCACATGGGTTGAAAAAATAGCTGCATCCATCTACAAAGTCTTTGCCCTGCTTTTCGACCCAGCCCCATGTCCTCACCGGAGCTGCAGCTCCCCAAACAGATCTGACTGCGCAGAACCTGTGTCCGTACCTTGGCCGGGCCGCGCTGCAGTACAAGCATCTTAGTGCAAACCCACCTTCGCAGACCAGCTCGGTGGAAATGTGAAGCTGTGAACTAGAGCAAGAAAGGCACCAGGTGCCTTCCCTTCTGTCCCACCTGCTCTGCTTTTGCAGGAGGCATGGTCACAGCGGGGTGACACAAGGGCAGCGTCGGGCACCATGGCTGCATCGGGCAGAGCTCGTGTGTCACGAGAGCCCACATTGCAGGATACGTCCCAGGAGGTCCAACCCCTAAGTGCAATTGTCATTTGGGCAAGTCGCCTGTGTCAGCAATCACCCAGGGGACTTCAATGGCTGCTCTGATTTCTAGCTTTTACCAAACAATTTGCAAAAGGCCCCAGCGTCTCCTCTGGAGGAGCCCCGTAGCTCTGAAAGGGCTGCCCAAACCACGTGCAACCTGCTGCCGCGGGGGCTGCCCGGGCTGTTGGCACCCTGCAGTCCTCGACCTTTTTTCCTTATTTCCTCATCCCTGACCACAGGGAAGGAGACATCCTTGCACCATTCAATCAGGCTGTGTAGGAGGAATATGGCAGAGCTCAGCAACCCTGTAACTCAAACCAGGACAGCACTGCACAGCTCTAGGGCAGTGCTTTAGTGGATAGTAGCCTTAGAAAAAAAGAACAGCAGTTCCTCCCTCCCCGTCCATCTCCTCGGCTGTCTCTCCACGTGTCCTCCAGTCACTCCTTTCCTCTTTCTCTGGTCCCTGTCTCCTTCCTCCTGAGCTGAGCTGCAAACCACTGGCTTGCCTTTGCTTTTTCAGGCTCCACACGGACACCATGGCCAAACCCAGCACTGGGGCCCTTCTGCCCAGGCTCAGTCTTGTTAATCAAAAATAAAAGCAAACAGGAACTGGCCTCCTTGCTGAGTTTTATCATTACTCATTCAGCTTGGGCAGGATGGAACAGGATGAAGGTTGCACAAGGAAGATGCTTGATGACATGTAAAGGGCCAACCTGGAGGGGACTAAAATCTTTGGAGGATCTAAGGATGCCTTCATGACTCTTGGCAACAAGAAGGAGTCTTGCTTTCAGTATTGGGGCCTGGGGTGGCTTACAAAGGCATCCCAAAAGTATCCCAGGCTGGGCTGACTCCTAAAGTCTCTCAGGCATTTTTGAAAGAACGGTGTGTTTGATGACTAGGCTTTAATGTATTAATGCCTACTTTACCCTGCTGTGCAATGGGTTCCACCATTTTAGAATTATGATCTTTATTAGCCCCCAAGAGGTGTTTCAGAGCAGTCCTAAAGGATAATAGCCTATGTCTAAAAACTTTGACACGGCGATTCGTCTCAAGACCCTGACTGTGTTATCACTCAAGGGCTGAAATCTGTAATCAAAAGCTCAGCTGAGCCTCTACTTTCCTTAAGATATCTCCCTCCCTAAGCATCATCTTCACATCAGCCTGCTGGTACATGGCAGCAGGGAATACAGCAGCTCCTTCATTGCTGAGCAGTACCAGCATACCCCTGCACGGCTGCAATTTTAAATTCTGATATGGGGAAGCAAAGGGCCTTCGGAGCTGCTTCTCTCAGCAGTAGAACCCCTGTCCCTATTTAACCAGTGACATTTACTCCTGGCAGTAGCCCCCAGCCCCAAATTAGGGGATACCCTGAGTTGTGCACAACAAGGGCCCGTGGGGTGGAAGAGCAGAGGCAGGGGTGGTGGTGTGCAGGGCAGAGCTGGATTTCGGGTTTGTGCTCACGGCAACTCCTGCACGTGTTGGATGGTCGGAACAAGACACATCTCGGAAAGACCCTCAGCAATGAGGGGAGTGATGTGGGTGGGGGATTTCTGGCTGCATGGCCATACGGGCTGGCTGCCTCTGAGTGTGGGAATGAAAATAAAAAGCCACCTCTGAAAGAAATGTTTGTTCATCAATTCAGGTCTCATTCCCAGCCTTGTCTGCACCTATGTGCTCTGCCAGCCTCACAGTAATTTGAGGTGGGCCTGGCTAAGCCCCCTTGAAGGGTATGAAATTGGTCCTTTGCTTTCCTACTAGCCCTCCTTCCCCTCTCAATGACCTCTATCATTGACCTTCTTCAAAACCTGACATCAAATTCAGAGGCTCTCTATAATAAAATAACAAATACTAGCAATCAGTAACAATTCTCCACATACCCATTGTATTGAACAGAGGCATTTGCCATGGTCTGTCTTGGCAGCTCCCCCTCCCCTGAGCAGCCCTGAGATCACTGGGAATCTGGTTACTTTTACCCAAATGCTGCCAGGTATCTTGGATGCCAGATTCGCCTTCAAAAATTGCTGTGTTTCCGAAACAAAACTGTGCAGGATTTTGATTCCGTTAATGTTGTTTGAGGTTTGCCTCCAATTCCACATGAAAATAACTCTGAAAATCCCAGCCTAATATTAAGGAAATCAGGCTTCCCTGTCTGTCCTGACATCGCCAGCCCTCTTACCTGCCCTCTGTCGTGTCTCTGGTTGCTGAGACATGGAGGGACCGCTGTGCCAATTTTAGGGAACACTGTGCCCATTTTCCAGCAAAGCAAGAGGCGAGGTTGTAGGAAAGGACAACAAGGTCTTACACTAAGCCAAAGCCCAAGACTTTCCATATCCTTCTATTGCATTGCTCCCAGCAGCTTCCTTCCCTTCTTCTGTTAAAGACAAGCTGGTCTCTTCTCGAGGTCTCCCCACAGAGGGGCTGCTATAGGGCAGTAGCCCACATGTCAGAGCCTCACGGGGTGTGGGATAATCCAGGCCTACCAAAAGGAATAACCTGTGCAACGCCTAGTTAGCCTGAAATGGTGCGGATAGCTCGAGGCAAAATAAAATATTTAGTTTCCTTAACTGGAAACTGGAGGGAGAGCTGCTAATTCCAGTACTGTTCAACTCTGCCACTAGTTTGAGGGCAAAAATAAATATCATTGCTGGTAAAAGGTGGGGATTGCAGAAAGGTTGGTGGGATGATCAGTAACTGCGGTGACAGAGCAGTTGTACTGTGGCCTGTATCTCTTCCAGCATAGGATGAATATCACTCCATGCAGTGGGATATACTGGGGAATGAGGGACACAGCCAGTGCCTATAGGATGGCTATATCCTAGAAAAGGATTTGAGGGATTTAGGGGGATCATCTATGCCAGCTCGCAGTGCAACATTGCAGCAAAAAGGACTGAGGCTGAAGAACAGATGGGAAATCTGTGCTTTAGTCAAACACAAGCTGTTGAACTCAACAGGAGGAGCTGGTTACATGTTATCATTCAGTGTCAAACAAGAAATCAAACTAGATGTTCCAACAGAATGTAAGTTTATGATTTGCCAAGGGTCACACATGATGTTTATCATAAAGAAGAAACTTGAAGACGTGTCTTTGAAGCCCCATGGCCAATGTCCATCCTCTGAATCTCTCTCCCTTATATGAGAAATATCAAACAGTTCTCATTCCTTTTCCCTTCCTTCCCCTCCCCTTTGATAAGGAGTGGGCTAGCTGGGAAAGTTATGGTTGTGTAAGGCTGCACCCAGTGCTGTTAGTGGGAAAGCTGCTTTCAAGCAGAAATTCTGATTACAGCACAACCTTGTTGTCCTGCTGCACCTTGTACTCAATCCTACCTGGATCCTATAGCACCAATCTTCTGCAGATCCCACCGCTGTGGGCACCCGCTGTGATGTGAAACATGGGTCCACGGACTTGCTCCAGAGGTTCTTCTCATCCCTACTATAACTGTCCTGGGTTTCATACAGTTTGCTCCACCTCACTGCTCTACAGTAATGGTGGGTCACCAGTTCAAAGGGGCTCAAAGCTAGGATTCGGTTTGGAAAAACATCAAAAAGGGTGACTGCTCCTGGCGTGCTGGCAGCACTTGTTAACTTGATGTCAGAGCTGCTACTCCAGAGACGTGGGAAGTGACACACGGATCATCTGGGAAGCTTGGCAGTACTTTCACTGCAAGCGGTTCAGCTGTGCTCCTCGGGGAGAGAGTAGGAAGTGTCCTCATTTCCCCGGGAGCACGAGGCACAGTGTACTTTTAGCATGTGTGCATGAGAGCCATACCTTCACCTGGGTACTGGGACCAAAGGACATTTCCTTCCCTCTCACAGAACCACATCACAAGGGAGATATAGTAGTAATACTCAAGAGATCAAAGATGTTTTTTGCTGGAGGGCTGGGAAGAGAAGGGTTATAAGGTCCTTTCCAATCCAAGCCTTTGGGAAATCTGCTGGAGCTGCAGAGAGAGCCTCTGTGTCTCCACTGGCCAAAAGCTGAGGTGCCTAGGAGGGACGAGGTCCACGGAGGAGTGCTCTGGACAGGGTTGCGAGCAGGTTCCCTGTGGTGTGAGATGGAGCCTGAAGAGCAGCAGGGAAACTGTATGAGTCAGCAGGTTTGCCTCCTCAGTCATGGCTGCATTCAGGCTCTCAGCTGTAGGAAACTTCCTCCTTTCCGTGTCTTTTCACACGCAGCTCTTCACAGCAAAGCCTGAACTAACATCACCGCAAATGCAACGAAAGCCCAGAGAGTTGAGGTTCCCTGTGGCGAGACCTCCATGCTGACCTGCTCTGGTAGCCAAGGAAGGTCCATCCTCCTGGTTTGGACCGAGGATGACATTTAGTCTTAGGAGAAGTGGGAGGAGGAATGAGGCAGGCTTCAGAGGGCTGTTTCTTGTATGGGACCTGCTGAATGCTCAATAATTTTGTTACAGATCCTGTAAAAGCAGATCTGCTTGATGAACCTGATAGGTAGAGGCCTGTATTCCCATTTCAAGGTAGCCAGAGTTGTTGTATGACTGTCATTCCTCAGTGTGGCCTCAGCCATCCCCATCTTTGCTCCCAGACTGGAAGGACAGCCTAGCTGTTTCATTATTAACCCCCACCAGGGAAGATCCCACTTTGCCAAGACATCCTGTATGGCCATGAAGATTTCCCCAGACATTCAGATGCCCAGTGCCTGCTGATTTCCATAGGGTTCACTGGCTAACATGGTTTTGGTGAGCTGGATGGAGGACACAGTTGCACAGCTGGCATATGCCTTCAATGGGCTGCCTCTACAAGGGGCAGGCATGTCCCATTCCCCCTTCCCACCAGCTCCACATCCAACCTCTTGCTTGTGCCTGCGTGTGGCCATCACGCAGCTGTACAGCCTGTCCCATCAGTGAGTTAAGGTCTCCTGCACTTTAAGAGCTGCTCCAGCCCAAGCATGCTGACTTGAACTCAAGTCATGAGTACTAGGATGGAAAACTCAAAATGAGTCGAGGTTTAGTGTGGTTTGAGGCTCCCCTATCTCTGGGCAGTACAGGTGTCCCTCAGGCTGCATGCACCCACTTCAGAGTGGTGGTTTTTAGGTGAAATGATGAGGAAGCATCAGGTATAGTGATGATAGTGATTTTAGCCAGAGAGGAACACACTGCAGAGCTTGTGTGCAGGTAAAAGCAATGCAGCGGACAGGAGAAGGACATACATGCTCCCATGCTCTCCACGCCTGGGTAGAACCTGCCGTGACCATGCACCAATATGGGAAAGTTTGGGATCTTTCCCTTCTTATGACAATGTAGAAAGAGCAACTTATGGATGCAGCTGAAACTAAGCTCCCACAACACCAAGTCAGGTTGGCTGCAGGTGAAAACCAGGCAGACCCTAAAGAAATGAAGAAAATATCAGCAACGGGGAATGATGAGTAATGACTCTACCAAAGTGGCAAACCGGTAATATGGGGAATGTGGTCGGAGAAGCTGCTATGGGATGCCCTGGAGGACAGGGGAGAGAGAAAAGGAGACACTGTGGGAGAGACTGTAAAGCTTGTGAGTGTGAAACAAGATCAAATGTCAGGAGAAACTAGTGACGGGCAGCGTTCGAGGGGCAGCGGGTGGGGAGTAGCCAGGGGTGATAAAGTATATCCCATACTCTGATGGTTTCCATCAGAATTTCCTAGGCACCAGCACACAATCATCACAAAACAGTTGACAAGCTGCCGGTCATCTCTTCTTGAGGGAAATCCAGTGCCGTGGAGTATGGGTGAGTCCTCCGGGACCAGCTGAAGGACCAATGGCCCGGATAAACTGACAAAGGGCTTCTTCACACTCACTCAGTCCCTTGAGCCTGTTACAGACCCAAGGCCAAGCTCAGATCTATGATGGTGGTGACACAAATGTCACCCGACGTTCTCCTCTACCATCTCTATTAGCTCATTGTGAACCTGAGCCATGGCTTTCATCTGACAGTGTCCTCCTGTGCACTGCAGAGTCTCGGCCTCAGGATGGGAAGCCTGCAGGGAGGGAGAGCCTGGAGCTGTAAGACCGGGCAGTGGTGGGGAGGGAAGCATGAGATGTTTGCTGCACTACCCATTCCTCAGGGGAAGGGAGATGTCTTCAGCCCAACGAGTCCCAGGACTGGGACGTGGAAATGATGGAACGACAGCACTGCTGGCAGATCTCCCACTTGCCTGTCCCCAGGAGGATTATGAGAGTTTTCCACTGCTCCGCGTGCCAGGGCAAGGTGGGACAAGCCAGTTGGGCCACTGGTGCCTGAAGGACACTGTGCCAGGGCCACGGCTGCAGCCATGCCCTCCGCCTGGGCGCTAGCAAAGCTTTTTCTCTGTCTGGGCCAGCTCTTTGCTCCCTGAGCATTTTGTCCTCCAATACTGTCTTTCTCCCTCTCTCTATCACACACATTTTTGGCATTGCTGATGCTCATTCATTTTTAATGCTGAATACACTTTTCCTGCTCAAAGCCCTTCCTAAACATCAGCTAATGAAGCCTCCGCGCTCCCCTCAGAGACTGGCATCGGGCATGATTATCCCCGTGGCAGGGATTTGCCCAAGAGCATGAAACAGGTCAGCTCCAGCATTGGACTTGAGCCCGGAGCCGGAGAGCCCCAGGGCTGTGCTCAGGCCAAACGTTTACTTCTGGAGCATCCCACCCCCTTTCCCCTAGGAAGGGCACACATGAGTGGTGGGTAAGGCTTAGGGTACAAAGTGCCACGTACGCTTTGGGGCTGATTGCCTCTACGGGCTGAGCTTCACACCCAAACTGCCATAGTAGGTCTAAAGCCATATACAATATAGGGGATAAGAAGGGTTGTCTTGTCTGTCTGTACCGAACTTGTCAGCTACAATTGCAGAGGTATTTTGTTCCTAGCAGAGACCATCAATCACCCGGTTTAAGGTTATAAACAGCAGTTCCTCGGTGAAGGATGTGTGATATTAGCCCCAAAGTCCATGTGTCTGAAAGGGAAATTCATTCACCAGCCTGTCCAGGTTCCCGTTGCCTTGACGTGCCTGGCCCAGGGAGCTTCCCAGAACCAGGAGCTATCTGCATTCCGGCACTAACCGCCTTCAGCTTTATTATTATTATTATTATTATTATTATTATTATTATTATTATGGTCTCCTGTATGTCTGCCTGCAGTTTCCTAGAAATGGCAAGTCATTGAAGCGTTGGAGGAACAGCGCACAGCGCAAGCAGAGCTGGAGGAGGCGGGGGAGCACCTCCGTGAAAAAATGTTTCCTACTTTCCAGACGTCAGCTTTGCTTGCAAGTGGCAGCTGGATCACATAAGACAAAACCGAAGAGCGGGAGCCGCTTTGATCTGCAGTGCGGAGCCGGTGCATCTCGCCACCGCAGCCCAGAGATTCCCAGGGATGGCTCGGCACAGAGGGATGCCTGTGCCTGCAGGCTGCCTTACACATTCCCAGTCAGCCCTGTTGAAGGACGCCTCACTCTTTATGTCAAGCTATTTCTTAATGTGTTTTCTTTCCTAGGTGGCATTTCGGGGAATAAGCAAATGTCACAGTGTATGATAGGAAAGACATATGAAATACAGTGAAAGGCCCATCAAAATGAAATGTGTGTATGCCTCACCCTCCCTCTTTTCTACTCACATTTTTCTTTCTTTGCATCCAGAGCAGACCAGCTACAGTAGGAGGAAAACCAGCCAGGAAGGCACTGGGCAGACAGCGGCCTGGGAACAAGCCATATCAAGTCGTTTGCCTAAGCCCAAAAAGCCCATGAGTTAGAGTGGCAGAATGCTTATTTCAGTGCCAGCATGACCCTGTTAGAAGGTATTTTTAACCATCAGCAGCAGACCCAACCTGTCTTCTCCCCTCCGGGACAGGGTAGGCAGGGGCTGGCCGGTCCTGCCGCTCCTCGCCGCAGCCCCGTGCGCCTCTTGCTCTCCCCGGTGATGCCCACCCGCACCGCCGAGGGACCGCATCCCCCAGTCCCACGTGTAACGAGGGGTGGCGGGGATGTTGCGTGTGTTTGCCATGGTCCTCCAGGAGCAGGACGGCTGTAACCATCGCTCCCAGTGCTGTCCCGCTGTTTTGCTTTCCAGGTCAGGAGGAGCAATCCTGCCCTGCACCCGAGGCCACAGGGATGTGTGCCAGGGCTTGGGCTGCTTAAAATCTTTCTGAATGGGGTGCTGTAGGGCAATATCAGCTCTGATGCTGGTGCTCTTAATTACTCCACAAGTCCTACCAGTGCCTTGAGTCACACAATGTATTATTTGGAGCGTCAGGAGAAATAATACACATAGGGCTTTCTTTGGTAAGGCGTATATAAGCACTGCAGTACCAGGAGATGCTGTAATGGGGAAGTGCAGCCTCACAATCTCAGCTGGCTGTTATTTGAAAACTAAACACAACACACAAACAAAAAGGTGCAGCAGATATTTAGTGTTTAGGTGATGTGTAATCATGTGGAGTTGTGTGTGCGCCTGGGGAAGTCAGAGGGGGGGGTCTGTAGCATTGCTTTCCTAGACCATATGTTACCCCAGATTTGCCAGAGAAATGCAGCAGCATGCAGGAATGGACACGCTTGGAAGACAACATTTATTCCCTGAGACCTCATCTCACCCCGCAGAATTAAGTGTGATAATCCCAGGGTGATAATGGCAGTGATTTTTGCTTCATCACCTTCTTTGCTTCAGCCTTGCTTGGAGGGGAGTGGTTGTGTCACATCCTGACCTCAGCAAAGCAGGAACACTTCTGTTCTCAGTCACAGCCATGGACACATTTTTCTAGGGTTTTTTTGCTCTTATTTTCATCTCTTCAGCCTGAGATTGCTCTTACTGCAATGAGTCACTGAGTGCATATATAAGAGAGAATACTTGGCTAAATGCACAGAGGAGCACAAAGAAACATTAAAATGTGCCAGAAATCAATAGATTTACACCAGTTTTCACTCCTGGTGATTTCAGCGTGTTCATCAAGCCAAAGTTGAGTTTCTCCACTTTGTACATGAGCATCTACAAAATCAACACGTACAACCTACAAGCAAGTATATGGGAGCATGGTCCTGTGTCTCCACAATTTACCACCTTCCTGAAATTGTCCCTCTGTGAGTACAGAACAGATGTCGACATTATACTTCTAATAAATTCATTGACCATCCAGTTTTGTATGCAGACACGCTGTAATTTTTTAAAAAAGGGACAGAATAAAACCAGAGGAAAGAACTAGTTACTAACAACACCCTCCAAAACGAAAGAGTGTGTGAAAAGTCAGAAGGCAAAGCAGAGATGTGAATCTGGTGCCTTGGAAAGTCTGCAAGCAGCTTTATGTGTAAGTCATATTTTACTGCCTTGTCCACTGTGTCATGAATCTCTCCCCAAATCTGCATGTAAAAATGCCACTGCTAAATTATTAGCTATTAATTATATGCTGGATTCAAGTGAAAATTACCATAATGTGCCACAGCATCCATAAATACAAGATCCAACAGGGGCAGAATGGCCTTTTGTTTCCCTCTGCAGAATTATATGCATGACCCAGTTTTTTCTAATACTGCAGCGGCAGGAGAGACATAGCATTGTTTGTTCAAAACAAAATGGGAGGGAGGAAGGGCTCTATTTTGCGATGTACAGTAAATAAACTCTTGGATTGCAGAATAAGACCAGCGAAAGGATGCTCGAATCTCTTGCTCCAGCCAGCAATATTTGCAGTGGCATCTCACAGTTAATTATAACATTTTCCTGAACTGTTTGGGGCCAATCTCAGAACCCAATTTCCATTTTTAAATACCCCTCTCCTATATACTGGCTGTCCTGTTTGTGATGCAGATTGGCTTGACCTGCTGGCTTGGGCGGAAGATGAAATCTGTGCGCCCCAGCCCCTGGTGCCTGTGGGGTTTGGAGGGGCTCGGGGCTCCCCGGGTGGCAAGGGAAATGAAGAGCACTTAGGCTTGGGTGCCAGTGGAACATCAAAACTGGGAGGTGCATGGTCCTCCCCCCAGACAAAGAAAACTCAGCCTTCAGACTGGGTGGTCATTGGGACGAGCGGTGCAAGACATGTCAGCCAGCTCTGGCTGGGGATGAAGATTTTGGTGGCTGAATTTTCACAGCTGAGAACCCCCCGCCCTGGGCAGAGGTACATCAGTATGGGAGGTGGGGGAGAATCCAGTTTTCCTGGAGAAATAACAGTGCTGGTTTAAGGGCGACCTGGCGAAGGGAAAAGGGCAACGCAGTGATTACCTACCATGTCTGTACAACCTCCCCCAAGAATCTAGGAAAGAATTAAGTGCAACATGAATTCTTAAGACACAGCCACAACGATGACATTACACACAACGAACTCACAGCACAGAAACCAACTTATGTCCTCACACAGGTAATCTGGGAAGAGCAGAGGGAAGGAAGGCAGCGCTGGGAGGGCACACGGCTGTGCCTGGGATGGGGCCATGGCAGGAGATGTGAGGAGGAGGAGGTAGAAGAGGTTCTTCCAACCATCAAGAACAGTCAAAGCAAAGGATGTTATTATAATTACCCGCAACTGGAAATGAGACAGGCAGAGACACAGTCCAGCAGGTCCCTAGGATGCTGGGAATAAAGTTTCAGCTCAGATGGATAAACAGCTACCGAAATCGGACTGGGACCACGAGGAGCTGGCTGGGAACCGGAGGGGAGAGTGATTTTGGGGAGAGTGATCACAAAGTGGCAGAATTCCTTTTTCTCACAAACAGGGAGATGCAAGAGCAAGGGTAGAGGGACTCTGGACCCAAACCGGCTGATTTCGACACACGCGGGGAAGCCGTGAGTAGCTCCTGGGGAAGCAGGAGGGCCGGCACAGCGGGGGAGAGCCCTAAAGGCGCCGGGTGATTTATCCTGCCAGGAGGAAGGCAGAAAACACGACCACGACCCCGACACCAGTGGTCCTTCTGCAAACCCAGGGCGGAGGGAGGTGGGAACCCCGGGAGCTCGTTACATACTTGTAGCCAAAACCGCCCTATTGCGAAACCCTATGGGAAGGCATGAATGAGTTTCAGCTAACAAGGGTGGGAAAGCAACAGGAGGATCTATAAATACGTCAGAAGGAAAAGAAAGAGGAAAGAGAGTGACCAAGGGATGACTCAGAAAAGGCCAGTGCTGCGTTCACAAAAAAGGTTCCTCGTTGCCAGCTGATTCACTTTAATTACACGTTAATCAAACCAAGGAGCGGTGCAGAAAGAAACCGGCTGGAGACAGTTTAGGTGGGACGGAGGAGATGGAGTCAGCACAGGCGGAGGACGGTCTGGCAGGAGGTGAGCAGAGGAAGCAATTGCAATGCTTTTCCCAGCCACCCTGGGCTAGGAAAGGTCCTGAGGGGCAGAAACCAGCAGACACAATCTCTCTCTCTTTAAAAAGTGGGAATTATACACCAGGAGACTAACTTTGACCCTTGGAAAACTCCCAGAACAAATTATTAAACAAACAGTTGATACAAAGCCAGAGGAGAATATGGGGATAAGAAGAGAAGGTGAATTTGTCAGAAGTAAATTGCCCAAACCAAAGTAATGTTCAGCTTAGGTTCCCTCTTGGGCAGCTGAAATGTGCCATGATTTAGGTAAAGCTTTTGAAATTGTCCCATCTGACATTTCACAAATTCTCTTAAATTAAGGAAATGTGGGAAAGTGAATTTAGGAACAATTGAATAAAAGACACTTGGAGTCACTGCTGATGGTTTTCAGCCAGACAAGGAGGAGATTTTGAGCAGTGTCCTCCTGGATCAGGCATAAAGGTGCTTCTATTCAATATTTTCATTTACTGACTTAAATGTTGGCCTAGGGAATGCACTTCTAAAATATGCTGGACCACAAGCACCTGGGAGGACCGGACGAGAACTGAAAATGAACTCGAAAAATTGGAGTAAAAGCCTGAATTGAACAAGATGAAATCCGATAAATAACAGCACAAACTGCGACTCTTAGAGGAGCATATCAAATGCACGGTACCCACCAGGGAGCTCTTACCAGGTGACAGTACGGCAGAAACAGAGGAGGTACTGCAAATCACAAAGGACAAGGATAAGAAATCTGCCGTTGGGAAAACACCAACAGAAGAAGCAAATCTCTTTCCAGGATGCAATAACAAGACTGTTGTGTGTAAGCCAGAGGAGGTAATTATTCAACTTTCCTCTCTGCTGATAAGGTCGCAGTCGGACCAAGTCTCCTATTTAGGGTACACTTTGAAAAAGATGTTAATTGATTAAAAAAGATTAAGATATGAAAAAGTAGAAAGGTTGAAGGACTTAACTTTGTTTTGCCAGGAAGGAGAAGCTGTGATAAAAGCTGTAGGATACAGCCAACTGTTACAAAGAGCAGATATTAGAGTTTTGCAAGAGGAAATCACATTAAATTGCAACAGGGCAGCTGCTCCATCCCTGTTAACCATCTAGCTGCCTTTTTCTGTCTCTTTTCCCCCAGCACACCCGCTTTGGGGTGCAGAGACCGGAGCAGCACAGTGCTCACCCTTTGGGTGCACCGAGGTTGAACACAGCAGCAGAACGGTACCCGCTGCCCCGTTCTCCATCTCCCTCCTCGGTGCCCTCTCCTGCCCGGGCTTCCCAGGCTCTGGCAGGCTCAGCTCAGCTGGACTGACTCAACCAGTGGCACAGATTTTAGCACTGCTGAGCACAGAAGCGGGGACAAACAGCCAGGTCTCTTGAGGTGAATGAAGCAGGACGGGGGTCTGGAGCTGGATGGTCCAGTTTAAGCACCAGGTCATGGGTGTGCGGCCACCCTTGGAGTGGGTCTTGTAGCCCCCTGCCTCAGCCCTTCGGACTCTAAGCTGGGTTCAAGCTGTTGGATATGTATCAGTTGAAAATAAACCCAGCAATAATGAAAACACTGTGCAATGCCTTTCCCTTTGGGGGAAAAAAAAAAAGAAAATCTGTTTGTATTTTTGGCCTGGTTTTCCTCATTTTTTGCCACAGAAAACAATTCTCTTTAATGATGACTGTTCCACGTTCCCGCTCGTGTTCCTCGCTTTTGTTAATGTGAAGATTTAAATGCACCATTTAATACTGACATGGGCCAATGAACTCATGGTTATGCTCGCACTCCCAGACTGCGAGAAGGATGCACGATTCTATGACAGGCAATTAAAAACCCTATGATAGGATTGTGGAATAAGAAGTAGATGATATATTAAAACAAGGAGCATGTTTAATTTATAAATCCAAGTTATTGCATGCTGTGAAGTGCTAGGGAGAGAAATGAATAAAGAAAGGACTTTGTAGTGTTTCTAGCTATTAAATATTATAAACAGCAATATATGTCTGGCTGTCAGAGCCTCCTGACAGCTTTGCGTCTCAGGCAGCCCTCTGCCTCCCCTTCCCCCAGGGCAACTTGTTTCCTGTATTTCCAAATCCAATAAGAATTTTTGTTGCATTAGGCAAAAAAACTCTAACCTCATCATTAGGGACTCTTTGATGCTAGCGATGTGGCCCTGGGGCTGGGATGTAAAGTGGAATTATACAGTTTCTCTATTAAAATTCAGCCCCAGCAATTAAAATTTAATAATAAAGACCAGCTCAGCACCCAGATGTTGCAGGGATGAATTTCTTGGGCGTGCTCCTGTCCCACGTATGCCCAGTGCTGTGGCCCGAGGCACCGTTCTCCTGGCAGCTGGCTGCCTTGCCAGGAGAGTGGGCTGTCATGGGGGCCCTACTCCCCATTTAATTTTCGGAGGGAAAGGGAGATATATATGGTGCAAAGCACACAAATAATTGCGTGGATGGCAATTGCGTGGATGGCAATTGCGTGGATGGCTCCATTCTTCCAAGAAGGCTTGATGCAGTAGGGTGCAGCCCTGGTGTGAAAACCCCTCCCAGGAGGGCTGTCAGGTCTGACTGAGATCCTGGAGAAGTGCCTGAGCCCACCTCTCCCTCCAGATGGGAAGGCTGAGGCTTCTCCATGGGGCCACGCTCCGTATCAGCAGTACGTTATCCTCTGAAACGCCATCCCTCCGGCCACAGCAGCTCTGGTGACAGAGGGATGCTACGAGGAACGTTAGCCTGGGATGACCAGAGCCCAGCCGCTTTGCTGAAGGGGGTCAGAGGAAATCCCGGAGAGAAGAAGTCAGGGCAAGACATCTCCAACCCACAGGGAGGGCTGGGAGAGGAAACGGTCCATTAGCAGCTCTCCGTCTGGGGGAATCAAAGAGCCATTGTGCCTTGGTCTCTGTGTCCAGCTTTCTCAGCTTGTTTCCACCTCCCTGGGGACAGTGATCCAGCCTCTCACCTACTCCCTACGTCAATGCATTTCCCAGCAGATTTCCCCATCTGTTTATCATCTCTGGTGGTGAAGGATCTCACGGGGAGCTCTGCCTGCTCTGCATCTGCTCTCGTGACAGGCTCCGTTCTGTCTGCGAGAGATGAATGAGCAGCCCTGGGGCGGGGAAGTCCTGGGAATAAATACTCCAGTCCAAGGAGGAAGGGACCTTTCTATGGCGAGGGTGAGACCCTGCACCACTGCCGTGGTAAGCTGGGGAAGAATGAGAGCTCCTTGTCAAAGGAGCCAAAGGGGTCTTTGTCTTCATCCACAGAAAAGAAATGGTATTTTCCCACATGTCTCGCTTCATATGGCCTTTTAAGATACTGTTGCTCCTTGGGTAATTAGTGGAGAAGAATGTTATTCTGCCTTGCCTCTACCACATGCCATGACCATCTCCCAACACACTTGTCGGCCAAAGGGCTTGCACACGGCAAAGGAAGATGACTAACAGATCCTGGGCCAAACATACTCCACACCGAACTGGCTCTGAGGGTCAGCTCAGCCCGGGGGGACCTGTGTAACGAGGGGAATAAACCATCAAGCAAGGACAGAGAAGTCCAGACCACCCGCTCCTTGCCACACACAAGTATGTGTCCCCTGCCTCCTCAAAATGGCTGCACAAACAAGATGTGTGTTGAGGGATATCTCACCTAGGCAGCCAAATGGACTCCCAAAGCCTGAAAGGACAGTTTCCCTTCCCTCCTGACAGTCCTCTGGCCACCAGAGGACACAGAAGCCCCTAACTCCTGAGTGTTTTGCAATGAAGCGCCGGCAGGAAAAGTCCTCTCTGATGTCCCCCACAAGTCCTCCCCTTGGCACTGGGTGGTGCAGAAGGTCTTCTTGTGAGACGTGGTTCTGCTGTTCTTGGTTATTTCACTGGCCTACATTGCATTGCGGCCTGAGCTTCCAGCCATCACAAATTCCCAAATAAGCAGAACTCCCTAAGACGCAGGCAGGTCCTGGAAGGGACTTTCCAAACCATTTCAAAGCAAAAATCCATGCGACTGGGGCAAGCCCACAAGGCACCTGATGGCTGGTCACTCTCTTTGACTTGATACTTCAGGGATATCTATGAACTTCAGCAAGGACAAATGCCAAGTCCGGCACCTGGGAAGGAATAACCCCCATGCTACAACACAGGCTGGGATTTACTGGTGGAGGAACAGCTCTGCAGAAAAGGACCTGGGGGTCTTGGTGGACACCAGGTCGACCATGAGCCAGCAATGCATCGTTGCAGCAAAGAAGGTCAACAGCCCCTTGGGCTGCATTAGGCAGAGCGTTGCCAGCAGGTCAAGAGAGGGGATCCTTCCCCTCTGCTCAGCACTGCTGACACCACGTCTGGATATTGCATCCAGTTTTCAGCCCCCAATACAAGAGGGACAGAGACTCATGGGCGTGAGTCCAGTGAAGGGCCACCAAGATGGTCAGGGCACTGGAGCACATGGCCGGGGAGGGGATGCTGAGGGTGCAGGGCTGGCGAAGAGAGAGCTCTGGTGGGGATCTGATAGTGACCTCCAGTACCTGCAGGGAGGATATGAAGATGATGAAGGCAAGTTCTACACAGTGGTGCATGAGGGGAGGACAACAGACACCGGGCATAAGCTGAAACAAGGGAGGTTCAGACCAGATATGAGGAAAAATGTTCCCACTATGAGGACAGTTCAGCACTGATACAGGACGCCCAGAGAGGCTGTGCTGCCTCCAAGCTCGGCAGTTTCCAAGACCCGACTGGGTAAAGCCCTGACCAACCTGGTCTGACCCCCGAGCTGGCCCCGCATGAGCAAGAGGTTGAGCTGGAGACCTCCTACAGTCCCTTCCCACATGAGCTCTCCTGTGATCCTCCAGTGCCCGAGAGCATCCTGCGCCCAAGACACAGCGTGCGTCTGTGGCCGAGTCGGTGCCAAACGCTGCCCTTCCTATCTAGGAACAGGACTGGCAATTGCTTCTTCTCCCTTGCTGTGGGACCTCCACCAAACCCACAGATACCAGATGGCCGAAAGCTGCCTCCCCCCCAGCACTAGCAGAGGCAGGGGGAAGCGGGGAGCCTCCCAGCGCTCTCCCAGGCATCCCTAACCACAACATATTGTTCTGGGCATCACACAATAGCCCCAGACGGAGCAGGGCGTCACGGGGGGGTGAGATTCACAGTCACGTCCTGGATGCTGCACGTCACCCCTAGGAACAAAGCCTTGCGGGAGAGGGCAGGGGGCTGTGCCCGCTACCCCTCCCTGCCTCGCGTGGGGCGCAGGAGGGTCGAGGAGTACAGCCCTCCTTTCTCTGTCGCAATCAGCATTTCATGATCCAAACCCAGCGATCGTAAAAGTCCCCCACTCATCTGGTAACAATAATGAGCCAGAGAACAGCTCGTCCCTTGCTCGGCATCACGTCACTCATGAGGCGATGCGGCCAGAAGTGAACCTCCCTGTGCTCCTGCTCTGAGTCTCTCCTCTTCCACTCCTGCTTGAGCACAAGGTTAAGCCGGCGATGGAAACTGGAGGTCCGCAAGCACTCCTGTTCCTGGGTCGAATTCCTCTCACTCCATGACCTCGAGACCTTAGCTCAACACAACCGCCATCAGAAATTGTGCGTAAAAAATGGGCTGCCCTTGGGTTTTGACTTTATATAGGGAGTCTTCTTCTGAGAGAGGACAATATGGGTTTTCTGCTAAAGACATCACTGAATAGCTAAGGATGAGTGGTGGCTAATGGGGGTGGTTGGATGGATGGAGGGATGGAGAGATGGACGGACAGATGGATGGATGGATGGAGAGATGGATGGATCTGCTGCCTGGGAGAAATGCATAGCCTGAGGCTTGAGACCAATGAACCGAACACAGTGGGAGGCTGCGGGATGGAGGCAGTAGCCAACTTTCCTAGGGGGCCCCGGAAAAGCAAGGAGAAAGGGAGAGTTGAACATTTCTCTGTGTACTTTGGATGGGGTGGTTGTTTATTGTTATATTATCTGCTTTCCTGTTTCCCTTGCCTCTCTTCCTTTCAGTGAAGCACTGTTTTGTTAAGTTTCTTTGTTCACAAGTGGGGAAGGATAGCTGGGAAGGGAAGCAGGGGAAGGATGGCTGAGGCATGGCGGTGGGGGAAGGAGAACAGAGGCAGAATGGTGGGGAAAGGCTTGCAGGGCAGGCTAGTCCCTTGAGTACCCAGGCTAGTTTGGCCAAATTTTTCCCAGGTTTCTCACTGGAGATTAGTGATGTGTTTGTAAGGACCCTCAGAAATGAAAGGTTCCTTAATTGCCCTCTTGTTGCTGCCAGAAAGGTTGCATTTATTACAGCATTACCGCTAGACAGGGCAGCATCTAGAGCTTTTAGGGCTGTGCCCTGGCTCATTTTCAAGGACAACTTGCTCCATAGACACTTCATAGCTTGAAGAGGAGGTTCCCAGAGGTGAAATGGAAAGAACTGGGCTAAGAGCGGGAACGTGGTGGCTACACATCCAGCCCTGTGCTACATCTAACCAAGCTTATCTCGTAGGCATGGCACTGGGCATCCCACCATCCCACCGCTACTCAAACAGCAAGTACCCCGCAGTGATGGGGCAGAGCTCAGGGTGAGGTGAGCTACAAGCAAGGCCTGGAACAACCCCAGAACTCCCACGGCACCTCCCAGCCATCACCGTGCCATGGTGGTCATTCCCCAGCTGCTGCTGGGATTGTCCCAGCAACCTGCCAACATCTTTGCCCAGTGCCCCCAGTCTCAGGCCTTTCACCCCAGTTATCATTGTAGCCCCAAATGACCATCTCCGCTTTTTCTCTGACCCCATATAACTTGGGAATTGGCTCTGATGCAGCATTCGCACCCATAGTGAGCATCCTTCACCCACCCGCTGCCTGGGACCATCCTCCCACCCCTGCCCCGTTGCTATCTCTTACATCAGCTTTGGTGTTGCACAGCCTTCACTTACCCAAACTACTAATCTGGCATAAAAATAATGAGTGAGAAAAGGGAACAGGTTTCTGCTAAGTCAGTGCTGAATCGGCCAGTGTGAGGACTAAGACAGAGGGGAGGACAGGGGCTGGTGGCCTGGAGCTGCAGGAGAAGGGACAGGAATGAGACTTCCCTGGTCAGCAGTGGCAAGCTCTTAGGTCGGTTCAAGCTGATGCGTTTGAGCCATGGTTGAAGGTGATTTGAGCTCGGGGAGTGGGACTTATCCTCCCTTCTCCCTGTTATCCAGCCTGAGTATAACTGTGGTGGCAAACAGGACCAGAAACCATCACAGGAGAGGGTCTGAAAAGCTGCCAGGGGACAGGGAGAAACTGCCGAGTCCCTAGGAAGGACCCGGAGGCCGGTGAAATGGGAGGGACGTGTCCTCCACGTGAGCTGGCCTGTGACCTCTGCGCTGCTTTGCACATCAGGCCCCGAGAAGGGGCGTTAATCTCTCCAGCAATAATCCGCACTAAAGATGCTCTCCTCCAGAGTAATTTCGCACCAGGGCTAATACTAAACTTCCTGGAGGAGGAATTGCACGCAGTAAAAACGTGCGAAGGCAGGAGAGTGCCAGACTGCAGGGAGTTTCCTGCAGGCTCTTTTCGCCTCCTAAATTGGTGCTTAAAGTAAGGCTTGAGCTCCCCTGTGCTGGAGGTCTTGCTCCCCAGGTCTTCATTTCCACTGAAAGCTTTCCATGGCATAACCAGCTCCTTATACAACCCAACAAGCTACCCTAATCAACATTAAGTCTATACATTCACCTTTAAGCTATGTCTGCTTATGTGATGATTAAATAGCCTGAACTGATTCAAATCAGCCAAACTTGGGTGAGGGTTTTAAAGTTGCGCTGGGCTGTGGGAGCTCACGAAAAATGCAAAAATGGCTCCAAGCCCACAGGGCCAAGGACATCCAGCCACCGCTTGGACCCCAGGCAGATGCCTACAGTCACATTAGGCTGCTCCGTGCACGCTATCCACCACCGACCGCTCCGGGGAAAAGGCTGCCTCGCAGCGGGGAACACCCAGCGCTGCTGGGACTGATGTTGCACAAATCCCGGTGATTCAGAGACCCGATGTGTTCCCAGGCTCCGTCACCTACGTATGCTGTGAGTGATACGTTACTCATTTCCCTGGTGGCTTTCTCTGTATCGTCCCTGATTTCAGCCTCATGTCCCCCATGCTACAGTGTCTGCTGAGCCCTCCCCACTCAGGGGCTCCTCCACACCCATCATCATCCTCACAGATGCAGGGGAGGCTGTTTGCCTTCCTCACCCACTGCCATGCTGTGACCTGATATCTGGCGGAGCCTCTGAAAGGCTCTGGGATCTTGTTCCTGGCTGGCAGTAACCCACGTGGAGGGAGTCCTTGCCCCTCTTCAAGGACACTGAGTTTTACGTGTGCTTGTATTGCCTGGTCAGGCGTCATTTTAAGCTTTTTGCATCTCTTTGCAGTCACCCTTAGTGACTGCCCTGAATAACTCCGTATCCTGCGCAAACACATCAAACACGATGCACAGTGCAGAGCTCCTCTGAGTTACTTCTCGCCCCGTCCATCCTCCCACCACGAACACCGTCATCTGGTGGCCGTAGCCCCCTTGGCACAGACACGTGCACAGCCCTGCGTGCCCTCAGCCCCGAGGCAACAGAACCGTGGGGTCCCCCTTACATCAGGGGGTTGGGAGGAGACCTGAAGCTGTGACTACAATTATCTACGAACGCTTGGTAATGAGGTCCGCCCCACTGGGTACAGCTGGGGTGGCTGAGCAAGGTCACTTGGGAAAAAACCCCAAGGCTGGCTTTGAGCTCTCGCTCAAGCAAAAAAAGCGCGGTGCGGGGCCGAGCAAAACAAAGCCTGCTGCGATAGTGGTGGTGAGAGTTATTTGGTCGTTCATCTCCGTACCAGAAGGATTTAGGCTGGGTTAGGCAGTGGCTGCCCGTGCCGCTCCGACGGTCCTTCTGCAGGTGACACAAAGCCTAAAGCTGGCAGCTTCATGTGCGCTGGGTAATCTGACACAAAAGGGACCTTGTGTCCACAGCTGATGTGAATCACAGATTTGCAGGGGGCTTGTTCAGTGTCTTTTTGTAATGTTGGACCTACATGAGCGCACAACCCTCCCAGGAAAGCAATTGGTTTTGGGAAACTCATACTGAGTTTTGCGGTGCTCTCCGAAAGCTCTGCAAACCACCCCATCACCCTTGTCACCTCCCCATCCCACTCAGGCTGTGCTGGGCTCAAATGAGCAAGACAACACGTAGTCTTCTGCTTAGCGTGAAGCTCTCTGCAAGCTTTGCTGCCAACTCTCTGATCGTGGCTATACCACTTAATTCGCTGCTTTGATTTCTCCAGTGTAAGCTTAGGGACATAGCAAGGCTTTCAGACACATGCGTAAAAATGATCTTCATAGTTTTTCATTTGCAACTTCATGACCATCAAGATGCCCCGCCTAAGAGCAAGGCTCTGCTTTGTTAGGCACCATTCATGCCTCTGTCCCAGAGCACTTGCACCCAAGGAGCAGTAGGAAGGTGAATGAGGGCACTGTACGATGTGCCCAGAGTCATAGTGGTTTTGGCGAGGTTGACATGAGCCTCCAGGCTCTGAAATCTGGGCCTCGCTCCCCAGCTGAGCCAAAGGAGGTCCTGCAAAAGAGGACTCCATGTAATCAAAGGGATAACCCCCCCAAAAGAGGCATTAACTTTACATACATTCATTATTTTTCCTCTGAAAGGTGCAGACGTGACTGCTGGGCTTGCTCCACCTGCGCTGAACGCTGAAGCTTTCAGACGGAGATAAACTGTTCTGCTTTGCAGCTCTTGTGTTACTGTACTGCTCTGGGGGCAGAAGGGAAGCTTCTTTACAGCGAGTCGCTGACCTGGAAAGGATTTGACACGCCAGCCCCACGCGCCCCTCTCCCCTTTCTCGCCAGGGGCAAAGATGCAGCGCCAGCTGTGCTTCACATGCAGCCTCATCTCCCCATCTTACCTGCCGGTTATCTCACAGCCGTTACCCTGGACGCAGGGTTAAAGTCTTGTTTATGCACTTACCCTTGCCATCAGCTGCTGAGCTTCTCCTTTCTTAAGGTCCTCTGGGAAAACAGGCTCTTCAGCTGTGCACCAGCCTTTTCCAGAAGAGAGATGAGCTCAGGAGTGATGGTGACCAAACCTGCATCGAACGGTGCCGCGTTTCATTTCCCACCTGCCACCTCTGGCTCCCCTGACATCCCGCAGGCTACCTAGGTAGGAAATCCATCCGTGATAACACACCTTGTTAAGGAAATCTCTCTCCTTCACGATGCTTCTCGGTCAATGGAATCAAAATAATACATAAAAGCAACTTGCTGCTGGTGAAAAGTTTTAGGCAGGGACTGGATTCTCTACAGGGAGACCCAGACTCATCTTGGCTCTGTAACGGAGAACATGATTTTGTTTTCCCCTAGCAAAAGATGAGAAAAGCTCAGTTCATAAGGAGATGGCAGAAGTGCACTCTGTCCCCGTCTGGACAAACGGCCACGGGGGAGCTGCTCTGTCTGCTGATCTGGAGGACATTCTCATGCTCTTTTTCGGTTGCCATCTCACACTGGAAGACCAACGTTTTCTCATCTCACCTCAACCACCCAAAAGACCTTCCTGCAGGCAATCCTGCATTTGCCATGGATCCTGCTAGAAACCACTGTGTTTATATATATATATGTGTGTATATATATCTATCTATATTTTCCTGCTGGGAACATCTGCTTTTGGTAGACATTTCCCTTCCCAGTTTCCTGGAGATCATAAGGAGGGCCAGAAGAGCAAGAACTCTCACCCAAACTCTCCTTTCCCTCACCCAGGGAAGTTTACGGGCTTTGTTGCTTTAACTTCCCAATTTATGTTAATGCAAGCGATAACTGTGGTTTCGATATGAATTGGAGTTGTGACTTTTCCAACGCAGCGGCTACTTTCCCATAACAGCAACAGAACATAGAAATGTTCTGTTTCTACCGGATATGTGGAAGCGATTGTCCACATACAGAGAGAATGAGAAAGTCCAGAAGTAAAATACATCTGCCCCGTTAGCCTGGCTTCTTTTATTGCAAAGAAGTGATGAGAAATCGCTTGCCAGCAAGCTTCTGGTTCCTACAGGATGAAGCAAGTGATGGTTCTATAGGGTATTCTTTAACATTTCCCCAAACACTTCTTTTGGCAAAATAATTCCTCCCATTTCATGAATGTGCTTTAAACAGCCTCAGATGACTAAGCAGGACCACTGGCTTTTCCTCGCAAGAGCGGAGAGCTTCCCGTTGAAGAGAAGATGGTTTCTGGTGGCAAAGCAGGTCAGTGGATGCTCCTCCGTCACTCACTCGGACTCCCACCACCGTCTTAGCGGAGACCCAGGGATCTCGGGTCAATATGAGCAGCGAGGTTCACCAACTCTGATTAAAAATACCCTTCCTCTTGTTTTTTTAACAGAGTTACCAGTTTGCTGACCTGCTTGATCCCGTGGGCCTGTATTTGCATGACTCACGGGGTGGCACAAGGGGGAAAAAGGAACTGAATGCACAAAGGCGAGGAGGAACTTCTTGAGCTGCCACCACCACCGAAAACACTTAACATGAAACTCTGACCTCAGTCAACTGCTTCCCTATTTTCCTTCCAAAGATCAAGAAAAGTGGACATGCAGCAAGTCGGACGTTAATAAGCAATTTATGTGACAGCCAGTATGAACCAGTCTAGGCAACGTGACTGGTGTTTTTCATTACAAGGGCTGCAAGGGGGGGTGGGATGGGAGATTTACAGATCAGCCCACACATTTTTGGATAATCTGTGGACTGCCTTTAGGTTCTGTATAAATAATACTAATTAAAAGCGGATGTAACTAATTGGAATCCATTCCACGGCAGTAACATGATCCATCTTATTGCCAATCCCCTGAGTCACTCCATCCTCTGGATGATTATTTTTCTGCTTTTCCCTAACACATTCTGAACACTGCCTTTCACCCCGCTGATGGATCCAGCGTGGGTTGATGCTGCCGGGGCATTTCAAACCCTCTTCTAGCCCAGACACAACCAGCCCGGTTAGCTCTGCACCAGCGGGGCAAGACTTCTCCATTCACTCCTATTCTTCTTCCTATTTCATCAGAAAGCTGCGCATTTTAAAACTTAAAATCCCCTCCACCATTCACAAGTGTTGAGCCAGTGGCGTTATCGCCTATTATTTGCCCAATTTATTTCGAATTAAACGTAGCGATAGGCATCCCAGGTTTCCTTCTGGGCGGCCTTACTGTGTCTTGCTCTGCATCGTGATCTCTATTTGGGATGAGGCTCCCCTTCCTTGACCTCCTGGGAAGAGCACGTTGTTCCCGGGTTCGGTGGCCCCGGGGGGGAAGGCAAAGCCCAAAGCAGGGCTCTGCGGCACTTGCACAGCAGCACGGCCAGCTGTGGAGGGAGGAAGGTCCTCTCCCTGCACGTGTGAGACAGTTTGTCATGTCCCCTCCTGGGAACAGCAGTCCTGCCACTGCCACCCCGGCTCTGGGAGGGAAGCTCTTCTCCAGGCTCATTCCCAGGCTCCTGAGGGTCGTTGCTGCCTTCCAGGATTAGATATGGAGAACGTACGGGGAGAAAAAGTCTGCCTTGGCTGGGAGAGGAGCCTTCTAGCTGGATTCAAACCTCCCTGAAGTCAGGGGGAGGCTTCTTGTGGGCTTCAGAAGGGTTTGGATGAAACCCACACTCCCGTAGAGCAAGTACACCACTTTTTTTTTCTTTTTTTTTTTCAGATTTTCTGTCATTCACGGGGCTTCTGTGCCGTTCGCTTTGGTGTGGCACTGAAACCCTTCCTTGTTTCACCTGCCTTCAGGATGCCTCCGGAAGGTGACTGTCGGTCAGTAGGGTTTTTGCGGGCTCTGGAAACCGGGTGTTCGAATGTTTTCCTCTACAGACAACCAGCAACACAGTGAGTCATAGAATCCCTCGATGTGGTGCGCTCGCAAACCCCGAAGGCCCCGACCCGGCCTCACCTGGGGCCTCCCCCAGCCCTGCCCTGGTCTCCTGGTCGGACCCTGGACCCACGCTGAAACCTCATCTCTGTTCCTATCTCCTGGAAGAACCTCGGCCTTCCCCGGCAGCCCTTCCAGCCCCGTCCACAGCCCCATCTCCTGTTCCTCCCTGGATAACCCAGGACATGGACAACCCAGGACCTGGATAACCCAGGACCTGGATAATCCAAGACCTGGACAACCCGGGACCTGGATAACCCAAGACCTGGATAACCCAGGACCTGGATGATAACCCAGGACCTGGATAATAACCCAGGACCTGGATAATAACCCAGAACCTGGATAACCCAGGACCTGGATAACCCAAGACCTGGACAACCCAGGACCTGGATAACCCAGGACCTGGATAACCCAAGACCTGGATAACCTGGGACCTGGATAACCCAAGACCTGGATAACCCAGGACCTGGATGATAACCCAGGACCTGGACAACCCAGGGCCTGGATAACTCAGGACCTGGATAACCCAGGACCTGGACAACCCGGGACCCGGACAACCCAGGACCTCTTCCCACCCCCGCTCAGCACAAGGCTGAGATCGGAGCTGCCGCCACGGGAGACCCGGTGGAAGACCCCTTCTTCGCGGGTGGAAGAAACACTT
>NW_010973400.1:3761769-3935918 GCF_000737465.1 Haliaeetus leucocephalus
TATTTGGGTGTCCTGCTGCTCCCCTGTGCCTCCCGCGGGGGGGTGCTGCCCGCCCCGGCCCCTGCGCCCCCGAGCCCGGTGGGGTGCGATGTCCCCTGCTCCATCCTCTCCGTCGGAGGGTGGCATCCTGCCCGGAGGCTGTGCCCGCACCTCGGGGTCTGAGCAGATCCTCGCTTCGTCCCCCTGCCCCGCTCCCGAAGCTCCGCACTGGGCTGGGGTCTGTCCATCCATCCCTCCATCCATCCCTCCCAGCTGCTTTTCTTGGACAGGCAGCAAAACTCACTGCTGCTCATCGAAGGCAGCCGCCCTGGCTTAACACGGAAATGTTTTCCCGTGGGTTCGCCTCCAGGTTTACCTGCCCAGGTGGGGCCCTTCCCCATCAGCACTTTAGGGCTACATCCCATCTTTTTTTAGGGGAGAGACGGTAATTCGGTGTGTCAGGCACATGCCGCAGCTGCTGCGGCTGGGTTGTGTAACCGAGGAGTCCACTTGCTCTTGAACTCAAGGTGGATCTTAGCAAGCTGGTGCTGGCTCGACGGGAATCCCAGTAAACACAAAAAAATAATCTAAAGCTGGGAGAGCATTAGCCGGGAAACAGCCTCGTTGCTTTGAAGGTGAAGGGGAACCTCGCGCCGTGGCGGAGCAGCCGGGGTCCGTGCACGGTGCTGGCTGGGTGCTCCGGAGCGAGCGCCGGTTTCCCACTGGGAGAACAGAGTGCTGCTGCACGTCTGGGAGATGAAATGCTGATGGGGAGCTTGAGGTACGGAGCTCCAGCTGGGATCCTGGAGGTCAGTCGGGAATGGCAGGTTTAGAGGGAAGGGGGGCGGGGGGGAAGAGTGGTATCAAGGTGTAGGGAAATAAACCATGAATTTTGCAAAATGAAGCTGAGACTCTGAGCAAATGCACGCGTATCGTGCTTGTGCATGCGTGCGCTCAACCTCTGCGTGTGCTCATCATACATGCGAACGAGCCGTAAGACAAAATTCCTGTTAGCTCGTGAGCTGGCAGGATGCTCCTGTGGCCACTGGCCAGGGTTTCTTCATCCGACATCTTCATCTTCAAAATTTTGGGCAACTCCCTTTGGCGCCCCATAAGGAGTTAACGTCTTTCCAGCCTGATGGAAATACATTCAAATCAATAGTTGGTGGGTCTCTTACTGGTGCAGCAAACCCGAATCCGCCCGGCCGCTTGGTTTTTGAGCGGTAGCCGCTTGGCAGCGGTTGCGTAAGGCGGTGTCGGTTGTGGTTCACCTCGCTTGGCGTGGGCTGTGGGCAGCCACCAGCTGCCGCAAGGTAATTTCCACCATCTCCCCCCATGCTCTCGCCTCGAACTGGCGTGATGTCTCCTTGCTTTGACTCGGGGGCTTTCGGGAGCCTGGGGGATTTCATCTGCTTGGACCAAAACCGTGGCTGCCGGGGAGGCTTGCAAGCTCTGGTCGGTGCTGGCTGCAGGAGTAGCTGCTGGGTTTTCCTTCATGGGGACCAGATGTGCTGGTGCTGCTGTTTTGGCACGCTCAGCTGCCTGTGTTTCACGCTCCAGACGTAGTAAAGGGACTGCTGAGCAGGGTAAGCCCCGGACTCTCGGTTTCACAAACCCCAAACCAGCTGAAATAGCTGGTCACGTTGCAAGAAGCAGAAACTTGCTTCGCTCTTCGATACTCTCCTCACGGGCAACTTTTTTCAGAGTAACTTGATCCTTTTTACAGTGAGCGGGGCAGGAGATGGGCTCCTCCTGTCTGCAGAGTTACCATAAAACTTCCAGACCAATTTATTTGTTTTTCTGGGTTTGTTTTATAATTTTATTTTTCTCCTTTAATGTCGCAAGCGACTTCCTGGTGCTGGTTGGCGGAGGGTGCAGCCGACCTTCGGGAAGGGCAGCGGGCTGCGCAGCCCTTCCCCGACCTGTGCCAAGGCATCGCCATGGAGCCAGCTGCCGTTTCGACCAAATTGTGCTGGTTTTGCTGGTTCCCAGAGTATCAATTTAGCACTGTCGATCCCTGTTTGCTTACAGCTCTCTGCTCCTGCTCTTCTCTACTGGGGTCAAGTGCCCTGCGTTTAGCTGGCTTTTGTCTTTCCTTCTTTTTTTTATTTTATTTTTTTTTAAAAATTACTTTTAATTTTTTTAGGTTTATTGCTGCCTCCCGTGCAGGGCTGGCAGCAGGGCGGCACTATACACAACCCGAGATAATGACTGTCTCGAGGTGTCACCCCCTTTCAGGACACAAATGCCTGTTGATCCACCAACTTTCTGCTGGTGTTTTGACTCACTGGGCCACCGAATGGGTTTAGGTCCCAAACGAGCTGTTGTATTCCCAGCCTCATCCTCCGTGCATGTGCCCGGGAAGCTTGTGACCCCCTAAAAGCTATTTACTGTGCAGATTGCCCATGGGGTCTCTCCTGCAGCAGGCAGTTATTTAAGAGGGTGATGGAGGCACAGCATAGACATGACCATTGAGATGGAGTCATCAAGCTGGGTGGTGGTACGGTGGGTCATGCCCACGTCGGCAGCAGGCTCGAGGGTTTGTTTGCAGCCAAGCGCGAAGGTCCCCTTGTCGGAGCCGTTTCCCCAATGTGGGGAGGTGAAAATGAGAGCGTTCCCCAGCCTGATCTGCTTTCCTCGTGCCGTAAAACCTCCACGTGTTGGAATAGGTGAAGGTGGCTGGGAAGTGCCTTTGCCCGTGCGGTGCAGGGCGTTGAGGCTGAGTTGGGGATGCTTTTTGGGATCGCAGCCACCCTGTCCCGCTTGACCCTCTTGGCTTCAGTGTCGAGAGCTGCTCCTGCGTCAGGCATGGAGAGCAGCACCGAAACTGCTTGAAACCTAATCTGCTCTTTAGAGTCGTCTTGCACTGATTCCTTTTTTTCTGTTTTTGTGGGGTTTTTTTTTTTTGTTACCCTATCTGCTTGCTTTGGTATTGGAGTAATGAACCAAAATTCAGTGGCTAAGTAGAGCTCACTTCATTACTCTGTTGCATTTGCCACTGAAACTGGGTGTATCAGCCAGAAAGGTCTAGTTTTGCTCACTGCTGGGCGGTCCTGAGGATGAGGGACCAAACCAGCAGACACCCCTTTTTGTTGAAGATGTCCTCCTGCTCCCGGTGTTCTCTTTCAGAGATCTCAGTGATGCCAACCAAGAAACCTGAGCAGCTGGATTTTTTTTTTAGGGACCAGAAGCGCCAATCTGAATAAATAGCAGATGCTTAGCCTTCTCCCACTGGGACTTGCTGTTGTCCCTAAGCTTGGAAGTGCATGTGCACCTGAAGATCTGGAGATGTTCAAAAGCACCAGTGCTGCTTTGCTTGAGATGGGGTTTAAAAAAAAAAAACAAAAACAAAAACAAAAAAAACAAACCCCAAACCAAACCTGGTGCTGTTATAGTAGTGCAGGTCCCGCTGGCTGTGGTTACCCAGATGAGTGATGGCAAGATGCTGAAGATGGGAAGAAAAGGGAGAGCAGGATGCGACCCGTGGCGCGTGCTTTCAGCAGGGTTGTCCGTGGGTTTTCTGAGGTCTGGCTCGATGCAGAGGGCGAAAGCGGCATCTGAGGCGGCAGCAAGGCAGGAGAGCCGCTGCCTGTCCTGCTTCTCCCGATGCCCCGTCCTGCTCAGCGCCGGTGCGGGGAGAAGGATGAGTAACACAGGTGACCCCCCCACGCAACCTCGGAGGACGGATCCTGCTGCATCTGGTTTGCTAATTCAGGGTTGCGTCATGAAGATTACGGGCGGCAGGTTTCCTTAGAGCCAGCTAAGCGCTTCGTTAAATCGTGTCTTAGGGGAGGGGAAAAATAAAATGCATCCTGTAAGCCTTTGCTGTCTGCCAGGGCAGCCCTGCTTTTTAATTTGACGTGCTGTAATTAGCCTGGCCGCTGCAAGATCCTTGTCAACTCCTGTGGGCTTGCCTGCTTCTGCCTGCTCTGTAATTGCTGCTTCAGGAGAGGAAAAAAAAAATAATAAAAAAAATTGAAGTGTTTTGTACAAATCCCAAGCCATAAATTATTTAGCAGGTGAAACAGAAATGTGCTGTGTGTTTCCAGGAAGCAAGAGACTGCACCAAAAATGATGCGGCGCGGCTTGCGGCTCTGCTGCGATGTGCCTTCTGCAGAGTCATGTTGTTGGGAGGCTTTTTTTTTTTTTTTTTTCCCCTTCTGAATATATTGTTGCTGGCTGATAGCCCAGAGTAGGTAGCAGAGCAAGAGGCAAGGGCTTGTATAACATAGCCGAGTGATTTATGTGCCTGTCTGTGCAGCTGAAAAGCGTTAGGGTCTCTGGTCTTTTTACCTTCGGTGTAGGAAAGCACCTTTGGGAATTCAAGGTAACGTTGGCTCGTTCCTCTCTCTCCCTCCTAACTCAGCCTGCGGCTGCTTGAAAATGTTTTTTTCTGTTGCTTTACGTGCTGTATGAGGTTGTGTCAGCCTTTCTGTCGATATGCCTTTTGTTCTCGGTGTCTTATCTCTGCTGGCATAACTGACACTAAATCCCTGGACCAGAGGTCTGGAGGAAGCAGAGGTCCTGCTTGGTAGATGGAGCTTCTCCTGGGAATGGAGCAGCCTCGATGCAAAGGAATTAAGTGAATAAAGCCCTGGGATTGGAACTAGGTAGAGAAAAACAGATTTGTAGTCATCATGTAGTGAAGCCCAGCTGGATGCAGTTTGGTGTCTCAGAACTGGAGACCTTTTACCTGTATCTGATGCAATGAGGAACTAAGTTACAGCAGAGCTCCTCAAAGAGCTTAAAAATAGCTTTGGGTTTTCTCTCCTGTTGCTAATGCATCTGGTTTAAAGCGGGTTCAGATGTGGTTGGAGGCTCGGAGCAGAACATCCCTTGCGGTCTCGCCAAACCCTACGCTTGTGCAGGGTCAGAAAAAAATCATGGAAGGGCAGAGGGGCTGAGAAATAGTCCAGTAATGGCTGCTGGCCCGGGTTTCATCCTGGTTTGTGCTATTTGGGTAACTATTTGAACAAGTGGGGATTATTAACAAATACAGAGGAGGAAAGTTTTCCGGATCAGAGCTGTCACCTGCATGTGTTTTTGGTTTTCTCGGCAAGCGCCTGGCTCGTGCTGGAGCCTCTCAGCCTTGAAATGCAAAGCTGGTCTGAATTCTCCTGGGGTGACCAGGTAGCACGTACTGCTGAAACACAATTAGCAGTATTTACCGCCCTGGCAGGGTTGCAGTGTAAATGATGCTTAGTCTCACCGAGAAGCGTGGTGTCAAATTTAAGGAGTTTTGATCGTGGCTGGCGATGCGTCTGGGGAGCGTGCTGCTGTCTGCGCCGGTTCTCCTCCGCCTCGACCTCGCTGAGCTCCCACCCCTGGGTGTAGAAACATCTCCGTCGTCCCACGGCTGTGGGACGTCCCTTGATTCCGCAAGGGATTGCCGGCAGAGAGGGCTCCGGTCGCGCGCTGTTGTTGACTAATACTTTCTGCCTGTCTTCCAGCTGCTCGTGCTCCTCGGCACCGCCGACGGTCAGTCGAAGCTGACCTCCGAGCAGAATGCCATCAGCCTCTCCCCTGGCAAGTACCGCCACTTCGACCGTGCCACCAACAAAGAGCTGATCTGCGACAAATGTCCCGCAGGAACCTACGTGTCTAAACATTGTACGAAGAGTACCTTAAGAGAGTGCAGCCCTTGTCCGGATGGGACCTTTACTAAGCACGAGAACGGCATAGAGCGGTGCCACCCTTGTAGAAAACCCTGTGAACTGCCAATGATTGAGAAAACTCATTGTACTGCCTTGACTGACCGCGAGTGCACTTGCCTGTCTGGTACGTTTCAGACGAACGATACCTGCGTCCCTTACACGGTGTGCCCGGTCGGCTGGGGCGTCCGCAAGAAAGGAACGGAGACGGAAGACGTTAGGTGCAAGCCGTGCCCTCGTGGTACCTTTTCTGATGTGCCTTCTAGTGTGATGAAGTGCAAAACATACACTGACTGCTTTGCAAAAAACATGGTGGTCATCAAGCCAGGGACGAAGGAGAGTGACAACATCTGTGGTTCTCCAGCGTCTCTTCCGAACACGTCTTTGACTTCGTCAAGCACCGAAATGGGTGAAGAGCCCTACGAAGTTCCACCAACCGCTCATCTTCCCAAAGGTAATGTCCACCACTGAACCGCAGGCGTGGTTTTGGTTGCGGGATTGCATTCCTGCCTCGGTCAGGGTTGGCTTTAGGCTGTTAAAGGGCCGCCTGGTCTAAAGCGTGGCTGGTGCTTTTGCTTCTTGGCCAGAAGGCAGCTCCAGAGTGCATCAGGTTGCCCTCGCTTGTGTTAAACCACATTTAATAACATTTTCACCAAGTCTGTAGTCATGATTGGACTCCTGGCTGTCCTGCTGTTTGGACTGAAAGGACATCACATCCTCAGCCGCTTTTCCCATCTGTGTGTTGTGCTGGCACGAGTCTTTGCACATTTGTGACAAACCTGAGCAGGTTGCAGCAGGAAAACCCTGGCAGGAGAGGAGCTTTGCTCCACCAGACTCCTTTCCTGAGAAATTCTCTGCTTTCCTGCCCATGCTTTCCCTGCTGCGTTTTGCCCCGCACTGTGCCAGTGTATCGGCTTGAATGGGAACCGTTGCCAAAACAGCCCTCCAGGAGCCTAGGCTGTGCCGTAAATTTTTTCTTTAACCTCTAAGATTTCTATTAGTTATCAGTGGTGGGGAGAACCAGGTTGAATTCCCCATTCTTTTGTTTAATCGGAAATGATACATCATCACAGTCTTTATGGAGATGTTTTAGCCATGGCTGGTTGCAGTGGTGCTGTGGGACCCCATTTGAGGTGGTGCTCAGCACTGCCCGGGAAGCAGCCTCCTTACAGTATCTCAAATGGGGCATTTTATTTAAAAAAAAAAAAAAAAGCAACTTCTGGTGGCCTGTACACCTGAGCTGGTGAATGCAATAGCAGGGAAGCGCTGACAGTGGTAGAGTCCCAGTGCTTCTCTGTTGTTAGGTCTCAGAGCTTGATATGCCGCTGGTGTGTCATTGGGAGAGGACAGGAGGGTGTTCCCTGAACTTTGAAATCAACTGTAGACAATTAGGTAAAAGTTAAAGCATTTTCCCTGTTTGTATCCTGGTCAGATTGTTTTGGGTAACCACGCCAGAGGCAAAATCAGGTTACCGATGGTTACACCCACTCTCTGGCCCAACTGGGATGAGACATGATCTTCAAAAGATGAGTTTCCAAAGTAAGCTCTAGTTTTTGCCACAACATTCCTTCCGCTTCTCACCAGGCTTTGGTCATGCATCTGGCTGGGACCTGAGAGCTGTTGGTTGATAAGAAAACTCAAAAAAGATGGAAAGTAGCTCTAAGGGGGAAGTTTGGTCAATTCTGTTGCTTCAGAAACCTGTTTTGTAGTTGATGCATCCACAGCTGCTTGCTGTTCATAAACCTAAGAAACTCTTAAACCAACTCCCTCAAAGTTGCAGAAACACTGAACGTGGGACAAACACAAATTGACAACGTGCCTTTGATAACTCATTTTTTTTAATGAGCTGCCACTAGTCTTAACCACCAGGGGTCAATTATACCTTGAACCTACCTCTGTAACCGTACCCATCTGTTCCCAGAGCCAAGCCTCAACTTCACCCCTTCCCTTTCTCGCTGCCTGGCGTTGGGTTTCTGTCTGCTGGCCAAGCAGACGCTCGGGCAGGTCTTAGACCGCGATGTGATGCCGTATCGCGTCTCCGGTGCCGTGACACTGAACTCTCCTCTCCTTTCGCAGGTCTGAACTCTTCAGTTCCCGATTTTGTCCCCTCTCCAGCGCCACGCGCATCCAGTGGCATGGCGGAGCCGGCAGGCTACTACAACGAAACCTCAACCAACGAGACCGACGGTGCCGCTGGGACCCTCGCGGGCTCCGGTGCCACCGGCCAGGCACAGAGCTACCGGCACAAGCAGACCAGCCAAGCGCTGGAGAAGCAACCGTCGCTGGAGATTGTGGGGGGTGAGAAGTCCAGCGTCCCATACAGGCCCCCCCGGCGAGGTCCGCAGAACATCCACCAGCACTTCGACATCAACGAACACTTGCCGTGGATGATCGTCCTCTTCCTGCTGCTGGTCCTGGTGGTTATCGTCGTCTGCAGCGTCAGAAAGAGCTCACGGACTCTGAAGAAGGGACCCAGGCAAGACCCCAGTGCCATTGTGGAAAAAGCTATTATGAAAAAGTCCACCACCCCCACGCAGAACAGGGAGAAGTGGATCTATTACTGCAACGGGCACGGTGAGCAGTAGCGACTGGGGGCTGCGGGGGGTAGTGTCCTCTCCACCGTCCCCTGCGGTGCTTTGGAGGGGCCACCCCCATGTCCAGAGACCGGTTGCTTTTCTGACTTGCTGGGTCTTGTAGCGAGGACAGAGCCCATATACCAGTGCCTCAGATGTTTCTTCAGCCTTGGCTTCTCCCCCTTCTTGTTCCCATGGTGTGTCCCTGCTCCTGAAGGAAGGGTTAATGGAGGGAATATCACCTGCTTGCCCCAGCTCCTCAATTTCTCCTTCCCACCCATCCTTGGTAGAAGGATCTTGAATGAAGGCTCCTTTTTATTTTTTTCCTTCCCTTTCCACTTTTCTTCTGTTTCGCACTCCTTATTTTCGCCGTGACTCAGGCGTGGGTCTGGTTGTCTTTCATGTCGTCCTTTCCCTCACCCCATCTGTTTCTGGGAGGCTGAGTCGTCCCCCGCCTCTTGGCAGCACCTCAATTTCAGGTTCTTAGCCCTAAATCCTGACTGCTGGCTTATGTCCCCAGCCCTTCGCCCACGCTGGAGCTGGGAAAGTTGTCCTTAAAGGCTGTGTCGTGAAGGTGTGCAGCTCCATGAACGTCGCAAGGTCTTCCTGGAGGCTCTGTTTGTAGTTTTTTCTGTTCTTTCTGTGGATGACTTGCTGTCAGCTTTCTGATGAGACTTTAAAGATGACCCGTTGTGGTCATTAAATTGAAATTAGTAAAAATCAATGGTAAATTAATGGTGGCATGAACGTGAGCGCCAAGCAGCCATGATCTCCCTAGGAGGATGCGTGGTTCTTCCTCTGCAAAGCTACAGTGGCAATTTCGACCCCCCTTATTCTGTGCAGACAGCACTGACAAGTCCTTACTTTGGATTGAGGTTGCTCAACCTTAAACATCCATTCACAGTTAACCTTTAGAAAAGCACATTTAACAAGGCGGGGCCAAACAAAGAATGGATTGAAAAAAGATTGGAAGGTTTAAGAGAGATCAGTGCTTGATGAAAGTCATCCTTGAGTGCTTAAGTACAAAGCAAAGAAGGCTTTGAGTAGGGTGTCTTCTGTTATGTACTCCCTTCTTCTTCCTGCTGATAATAGACCTACACTTTGTTTGCCTTCCTTAATGCATTTACAGAACCAGTAAGGTCGTGTTGGAATTAGTTTTGTGCCTTCGCTTGTGTTTGTGCTACTTATCAGTTTCCTTTTAACTCTTTTGAATTCTCGGGTGCAGTTTCTTGAGCTTTTTTCCGTTTGTGGGAACTTTTTCCAATAACCCCTGCGCTCCATTGTCCCTAAAATCTGTGGTACCCAAAGCGTGGTCCTTGTGGCTGTGGTGAGTGATCTGCAGTGGGGCTGCAGAACCTTATTGGACATCCTTATTTGTGGGGACTACCAGAAATACTACATGGTTTTGGGCGTGGTTCATTGGCCAAAAGCGGCTGGTTGTTACTAGTAGTAACTTTTTTCCCCAAGACCTTAATTACCAGCTGGTTGAATTTCTGACTCTTACCTGCTTTTTGAAGCATCTCAGAGCAGGGGCTGAGTTTGTACAGGGCAGGGAATGCTCGAATGGAGGGACTGGACCCAGTTGCTTTGAGCGGGTGCAGCTCTGATTTCTAACCTGGTGTTTCAGACCCCGTGCTGAAATACCTGCGCTGCAGCTGGCCCTGCTCCTGGAGACCATCTTAGAGCTGCCTCTGTGGGCAGTGCTGGGGGTTTTGTCAGCAGGCATGATTCAGGTTAAAGAAACCGTGCAGGTAAGAGCAGGTGATTGATACGTGGTGAGCAGCGAGGCTATGTTAGTCTGCTGAGGTATAACCTAAGCTAGTGCATCAAATGCACGACATATTTAAGTTTTCCCATTGTCTTGGGAAATAAGCTGGGCGTAACAGCAAAACCACACTTAGGTGATGAGCTGGCCCAGTATCTGATCAAGCCTTTCAGGTCTGGAGGCGAATTGCCCCATTGCTCTGGGTTCCTGGCTGGGCAGTTTTGCACATCCCTCCCCATCGTTCTTGCAATAGTCACGCTGGTTCCTTGTTGGCATGGGTGGCTTCGTGACTTCCTCCTGCTACGGAATGTCCTCAGTTGCACTTTGTGCAATGAAGGCAGACAGACGAGCACAAACCAATTAATGCTTTGTCTTGCTTTTAGTACAGCTCTGGTGTTGCCTGAATCGTTAGCTGGAAGGGCCCCGCTCATTAGTTCTTGGTGGTGCTGCTCTGTCGTGTCAGATATGGAAATTGTTCTCCTCTGTGGTGGTGTATAAATCCCTCTTTGGTTTTCCTATCAAAACATTTGGCTCTTAAGACTGTTTACTTGAAACTGGAGAAGATGTAGTGCCATGGAGGAATTGACCTTTTATTTAATAACTGGCCGTACAGCTAAGGTGTACTGCAGAGCTGCAGCGTCACGGCTTGGCTTTCTGCTGCTCCGGCAGTGTTTGTACCCAAATCACGCTTCATCCTGAAGCAGCCTTTCAGATAAGGGTGAATATAGCCAGGAACAAACGTCAGGCTGTTGCAGAGAGGAAATCTTTCCCCTCCCATGCTGCTAGTGCAGATCCCTCTGTGGTAGGCAGCCAGAGCAAAGCCCCCGTAGATGTGAGGACCACAGCTGCTCCCGAGGTCTTCGGGTGCCAGCCTGGTTTGTGGTTGCACTATGGGTGTGGAGGGCAAGCAATTAGGTTTAAATCATCTTCTGGGGCTGGGGGTGAAGCCCCAGGGTCTGGTACTGGCGGTGCACACACATCCATATGACCTCCCCACCTATATGTTGGCTGGTCACGCCAACAAGGGGCTGGGGCGCGTTTATTGCCGGGGCAAAGCCCGTGTACGTAGCTGTTGCGTACGGTCTCCCCTTGCTTCCTCCTAGTTTATCGCCTCCTCCCTCCTAATCCTTTCAGTAAACAGCTTTAACCTTTGAAAGGGAAGACCGAGCCTGACGTAGGCGCAGCAGCCGCTGCTCGGAGGAGCCGTGCTTGGGCGGCTGCCCTTGCCCCGGCACGCTTCGAGCCTCCCCACGGCACCAGACGGGCATCCAAGGCTTTGCCCGTTTGGAGGATTTTATTACTGATTGATTGCTTCGAGCCCGTCGGTTCTGGGTGAAGCGCGGTCAGGGTGGCATTAGCACCGCTCGGTGCTGGGGCAAAGACATCTCGCTGTGGTTGGGCTCCTTCCCGAAAGAGGAAGATTTTGGGGTGAAAGCAGTGGCTCAAGCTCTTGCCCAGTGCCCGAAGGCCCTTGATATACTGAATTGCTTAAATAGTCGAGATAGGCATGCGATCCTGAACAGGGGTTGTTGTAATAGGGTGTGTCGCTGTCCTCATCTCCCCGTGAGCTGGCGTCTATGCCCTGTGCTCTCTCTGGTCTTAATATATGCCTTAAATAACGGCCCAAACCTAAAAATAGCAGTAGCTTGGGAGGCTGGTGTTAAAACTAGACCCATGTCCTTAATGTGGACGCGTTCCAGCCAAGACGGCAAATGCTGATGATTCTCACTGGATTAAATAGTTCGGACGTCTGGGAAGAGCTTGCGATGACTAACTGCCTGAGTTAGCAGCCAGCCTACCTCCACGTCTGTCCTTGTGTCCGTCCCCACGACCCCCGTCTCCCAAGAGCCCCTAGGTCTCATCTATGCAAGATTGAGAAGGTAGAGCAACACCAACGGCGCAGCCGTGGTTGGAGAAGCTGGACCTCTTGCTCCTTCAGCTGGCTCTTACAGAGTAGCCCTGCAGATGGGAATCCAAAGGGGAAAAGCAGTTTGCCAAAGATTTCCAAAGAAATTATCAGCGTGGTGCCTGAACGACATGGGTACTGGGCTGATAGTGCTCTGTGGTTTTAACCTTGTATGAATGACTACTTTATTTTAAAAGATAGCCCATGTACTGGAAACATTTTCTTCTGAACAATCCCTTTATTTTAGAAAATACCCATTTCCTTTCTTCAGCTGTCTCTAAAGGCAAGGAATTGAGCTTGCAGAAACCTTTCAATAAAAATGGAGAATTGAAGCCTGTCTCTTGAATGTCTTGGAATTGCCAAATTTGGCATCAGTCTATGCCAAACATGAAGATGGGCTTGAAATCTTCTTACAGAAATTGCTGATAGTGTGGCCTTTGACTTGCACCCATTGAGTAGCAGAGGATGAAAGGCAAAGACTGTGTAAAACATTATGGTTTTGGGTAAAACGTGTGTATAGAAGAAGCTGCCTGAAGTGATGTGCTAAGAGGCAAGAAGAGAGTTCGGTGACTTTTTTTTTTCCTGAAGTTGAAAGACTGAAGAACAGATCTTGGCAGCACTGGCCTGGCATGAGGTGGCACTTCCCTTTTATTTTTCTTCAAGTCTTGTAATTGCATATTATTGCAGTGGGTGGTGAGAATGAAGCCAGGAAGCCTCTGGTTAAATAATCAGAAAAATAAACTGTTCTGCAAAAGCTGTTTGCGGCCAAGACGGAGCTGAGGCTTGACTGCAGGTAGAAGAGTGTGTACTGAAATGGCTCAAGATCAGAGTGGGGAGTTGAGGGGTGATGCTGAAAAGATGGGGAGCGTCAGGATTTGGGTGTCTCAGTTGCTCACTTGTTGGGATGCCCAGTTGTCAGCACGTTGGGAGCCAGGATCTTCTTGGCTGGCGGTTCGTAGGGTATAGTCCTTGGCTTGCAGCTCGGTTGTTGTAGGACCAGGGCTAGGCTTAAGGTTGGTCTGCTCCCAAGGAAGTCATTGAGGGTGTTGACAAGGGACCACATCGTTGTACCTCGGAGAGCCTGATGCTGCGCTGCAGCTCTGAAGCATCCCCATGTGAATATAACCCATGGGTGCGTTGGCAGTATGCATCGGGACATCTGGGTCGTCGCAGGCTTGTCTTTGTGTGGGATCAGATACTCATTTATGGTTAGTGTTGGAAGATGCTTATCAGAGTAAAATTAACTGATTCTTTTTCTTTTAAAGAGACGGCAGCACATTGACCAAAAAAGCCCACACATAACCGTAAGCTTTTCTATAGATCCATCACCTAATGAAAGGAAGCAAGTGTATGGCAACAACCCAGCAGGGGATATTCTTCCTCAAGCCTGTTGTCGCTCCCTATTCAAATGCTATGCTAAATAAGGAAATCCAGTTGCAGGGACGGCACTCGCAGGTCTACGGGGTGGCTCTGGCTGCTACTTGAGGACCCCTTCTTAGTGCTTGTATGGGTAGATGAGCTGAAAGCCATCTAGTGTAGTGGTTTTGTTTTGTAGAGGTAGTTTTCCCTTCGATCAGCTCCTGAATGGGTCGCAGCGTGGTGGTGGGAGCATCACCCTGGGAGGCAGGGTGAGGGTGGAGGAGCTGCTGTGGAAATGCACCCCTGGGGACTCTGTCTCTTCCGCACATCTGCAGAACGCGGGGAGGAGCGATGGGGTTAAAAGCTCCACCAGTCTCAAACTGGGGTGGCCTCAAGGTTTTGTGTCCAGACCACAGGTAGGGCAGAGACAGCCAGCAGCATCTCATGAGAGCACGTCTGCCCGTTGCTGCTAACAGAATTTGGTAATTGCGGTTCTGCCTGGAGAGGAGCAGCCCTGGGCTTGTGTGCAAACCCTAATATGACTCTGGCAGGCAGAGCATGAGATGAGGGATTTATGTCTGTCTACCTGCCAAAGCGGAGAGGCAGAAGATGTTTGGATTTTGGCTTTTTTTTTTTAAAGCAATCTCTCTTCTGGCATCATCAGCTTAATGATCTGCAGATGACTGCTGGTCCTCCAATGGCAGCCTGCAAAGTGAAACCCAGGCAGAAAAGGAGCTTGTTAAATTAGAAGGGGCAAGTATGTGCCGGGTGCCATGAGGCATATGGATACTGTAGTACCGCTGAGCCTTAAAACAGGAATGGTCCCTCACTGGAGCTTGGTCGGCTGTGTGGGAGCTCTGCGTTTCATGCTACGTTTGCTCCAAAATGGGCATGATGCTCCGCTTCGGGGTGGGATGAAGCAACTGTTCATCTGCAGCGCAAACCTCTGCCATGGGAGCTTTGGGGTGATGTTTGACAAGTTCGAAACACCATCTTCCTTAAACTATGTGACTCAAAACTTTGCTCAGGTTTGCCCCAAACTCATTCTTCACCTTTTGGGAAGCTGCATGGTTTCCAAAGGACCTATGCAGGAGCTGACTAAAGCTTCACAGTGAAAGGGAGCTTTCGAAAATGCAAACAAGGGACGCTGCTGTTCTGCTTAGAGAGGAGGAAACCTAATCATGTGCAAGTTTATCATATCTTCCTCCTCAGCCTTATTGCATTAACAGGCCTGAAGACCGGTGCTTGATCACTTTTAATGTGTGTTGGTACAGGGGCCATCTATCCGCAACGTGTGCAGGGCTGTGCGGAGCTGCCCTGGGAAGCTGGTATGTTTGCTCCCAAATCTGCTTGGAAAAAAAAAAAAAAAAGAAAAAAAGAAAAACCCTGAACTATTGCGTGGTCAAAATTCCTGGGTGGCCCCTGGATTAATTTAATAAGGGATTGGGATTTGTGCCTGCCTGTTAAGGTGTAGGGCTGAGTGTCAGAGGCAGGGCAGCTCTGCGGGGAGAGGAGGGTTGTCCTTGTAGAAAAACAGACCGAGCCCAGGCTTTTTTTTTGCCAAAAACCCAGCACCGGTTTCTGCGCCGGGAGGGCTGTGATTTCTCATATCAGTAAGGCTCTCACACATAACTCCTCGAATAACAAGGCAGATTTTTTTCCCTCGCTTGCCAAGACTTTGTCTGGGGGGGGGGGAAATGCGGGAGGCGAATTTAATCCTCGGGTTGGCATCTGTGGATGTCTGGATATTTATATGGCTCTGGCCACGGCAGTGTGCTTGCTCAGGGTTACCAGCTGTCCAAGAGGGTTATAATGAAGATTAACTGTGCAAAAGCAGTTTAAAATTTAATAATTACATAAAATACTTATGCTGGCCATTCCCTTTTAAACCAAAGGAAGAGCAAGTGCTTTCTGCAGCTCCCCAGTGCCAGTGTAGGGAGACACACTGGAAGAGCATCCCTTGGTGGTGGGCAGGAGCTCGCGGGGGTCCCGGGAGGGTTGGACCAAAGGTGCTGTTATAGAGGTGACTTCCACGTGGTGGGAAGGGAGGTCTTGTCTCATGCTGACCCTCAGGTTCCAGGGTCTGAAACACGTTCATAACAGCATGTGGCTGATCACAGACCTTCCTTGACTGCCTGGTTTGGTTGAGTTATTTTCCAGAGAGCGTGTGGGAAGTGTTTGTCACGAGACCCTTTCCTGCCCTGCAAGATTTTATTGTTTTTATACTTTTTTTTTTTTTTAATTAAAAATCACCATTTAGTGGTTTTTTGCACCAACAGCACTTGCTGAGGATGTGAAACACTGGCTCCTGGGGGGGTCTGATACCAGCAGTGTCCTCCATGGGAAAACTAGCAAATTGCTAACAAGTTTTCATGAGTGTGTCCTTTCTTCCTGTCCAGACAAAGGCTCTTGTTAGACTGGTTTGGGTTGGAAGGGACCTTCGAAGATCATCTAGTCCAGCCCCCCTGCCATGGGTGCAGACATCTTTCATTAGATCAGATTGCTCAAAGCCCCATCCAGCCTGGCCTTGAACACTTCCAGGGATGGGGCATCCCCAACTTCTCTGGGCAACCTCTTCCAGCGTCTCGCCATCCTCGCAGGAGAGAATTTCTTCCTTATGTCCAATCTAAATCTACCGTCTTTCAGTTTAAAACTGTTGCCCCTTGTCCTGGTAAAAAGTCTCTCTCCATCTTTCTTATAAGCCCCCTTTAGGTACTGGCAGGCTGCTGCAAGGGCTCCCCGGAGCCTTCTCTTCTCCAGGCTGAACAACCCCAACTCTCCCAGCCTTTCCTCACAGGAGAGGTGTTCCATCCTTTTGATCATCTTTGTGGCCTCCTCTGGACCTTCTCCAACAGGTCCATGTCTTTCCTGTGCTGAGGACCCCAGAGCTGAACACAATACTCCAACTGGGGTCTCACCAGAGCGGAGTAGAGGGGCAGAATCCCCTCCCTTGACCTGCTGGGCACCTTTCTTGTTCTGCAGCCCAGGATACGGTTGGCTTTCTGAGCTGCAAGCGCACATTGTGGACTCATGTCCAATTTTGCATCTACCAGTACCCCCAAGTCCTTCTCCACAGGGCTGCTCTCAATCCCTTCATCCCCCAGCCTGTGCTGATACTGGTGGTTGCCCTGACCCAGGTGCAGGACTTTGTGACCTTGTGCATCTTCCAAACCTCCTCGTTTAGGACCTAAAATATATTTGGGGGGGGAGGAATTGAGTTTCCTCCCTTTTTTTGGTGGAGTTTGGTGAAATTTTCATGTTTTGGAAAGGTGTTGGTCAGGGATTTGGGATTTCCAAGTCCTGGTTTGGCCAAGCCGTGGTGTCTTGTCAACTGGAGTTTGGATGTGCTGCATCCTGGCTTGCTTGTACGTGCAGGCTCTCGGTGTGCGCTCAGAGGTAAAAATAGGCTGCTGTGGCTGTGTTTCGCATGAGTCAGGAGGATATTTGGAGGAGGTAGGTGGGCTGAGCTCAGGAACAGTGCTGGGTTTGCAGTGATTCGGAGCTTTTATCTGAATGTAGGGGAGGGTTGGGCTGCATCGCCACCGTTCCCCTGTCTGACTTGCGTGTGCCCTTGGGCTCTGCTTTCCACCCGTGATCCTCCATCCTCAAGGTCTGTGCAAGTGTCGAAATCCAGCCAGCTTGTCATGGTCAGGATTTGTCACTGCATGCGGTGTACAAATTAATATTGCCCATCTCTGGGATACCTGTGTGAATAGGTAGGTGGTGAAAGCTCCAGCTGCTCCAGCTCAGATTGGTACTGGGATGGTGGAAGTCAGTTGCTGCGGGTGTTGTGGGTGGACTGGTGGGACCCATCCCTGCTGATGAAGGGCTGGAGCATGGAGTCTCCTGAAATCCAGCTGTTCTGAAAATGCATGAAGCTGGCTCTGGAACCCTGGGCAGATGAGCTGCTCACTAGATGAGACCATGTGTGCCACAGGTCCTGGAGGATCTCCTGAGCTTTACTTCCCAGCTGTATGCCTGTAGGACTTGAACTGATGTTGTATTAGTCTGTTTCTCTGTGCTGTGTCCCTTTGTTATTAGTGGGATGGGAGAACACATGGCTTGGGAGGGCTCTGTAGACTTGAGCATGAGATTTCTCCCTAACAGGCGGCAGCTTCTCAGTGCGTGCTCTTCTGAAAAATACCAAATGACTTTTGGCTTGAGCTCCGAAAATGAAAACGATGGCAGCTTTTTGTTTGTGAGAGGGTGGGGAGAGGAAGGAACTGAAGCTCCGCTGTGGCTAGGCTGTGGTTAGACTTTACCGTTATTTGCTGCCAGGTGCTCGGGTGTAGGCTTCTGGTAGGGTAGCTTGTCTGCTCCTCTTGAGTTTGCTTGAAGCTGTGAAAAAGTAATGGTGGAGAAGAGAAACGGTCTCTCGCAGGTATTGTACAAAAGCGTGCCAGCACCGCTGGTCATGGCCCCGCGCCACGCTGGCCCCTTGCCTGCTTGAGGCCAAACGATTGCTGAAGAGTCAAGTTCGTGTCCAACCTGTAGATAGCAGGGGTGCAGGAGACGAGGGAGGCTTGTCCAGAGCAAGCTTGAGAGAGTCATTAAAGCTCAGCCAAGTCCCATGTGCTTGTGTGATGACCACCTCGGTGACGTTCATGAGCAGAAGGAGTGACCGCTCTGTCTACACCAAACTGTGTACCGCAGTGAGGCGAGAGACGTCCAAAGGAGCTGGAAATGGGTGGGCAAAATCTTGAACCAGATTCGAAATAAGCAAATGGAAATCACTGAAATTAACTGAAACGGTGTTTATGGGGAAGATTGGGGCAGAGGTGAGCAGTAGGCTTGCAGGCGAGAGACCAGTCAGTAGACCTGCCCTGCCTCTCCAGGAAGGTCCTCCCTTCAGCTCAACATCTTTGTAGATGAGCTGGACATGTCATCAGCAGTTGCTTGTGCTGCTCTACAGGCATCTGTCCGCCTCTGGACTTGTCTCCATTTGTCTCAATTTGCTCTGGCTGTAGACGTGCCTGGTTGCGCCCATGTTCCCATGCGTGTACATCCACCCTTGGGCTTTGTGTTTTGCCTGTGCACGACACGTCGGTCTTGTCCTGGCTTGAAGGGGAGTTCTTCATTGCTCCGGGGTTATCACCGCCTTAAAATGTTAGGCGGTTACATGGAGTAGCCCATCACAACATTTAGCGATTTTTAGATGTCGATCATTGCGCATATCATTGTGATGTTTAGATAATGGCAATTGAAATGCCACCTGCCCCGGTACCCAAGACACGCGTGGATGCCCTGGATCCTTCACGTGCCGTCGTTGCCTGCTCCGGGACGGCCCTGCTGGATGCAGCCATGGGGCTGCTCTTCCATCCCAGTGTCTGAGACAAGCAGAGCTGGGGGATGAACGGTGATGGTCCGTGATGGTGATGATGGAGAGGGCGGTGGTGCCTCCTGCGTTAGCAGCAGGGTGGTGGCAGCTCTCCCGAGCCGTTCCCATTCCCCGTGCTAAAAAAGGAGGAGGGCTCAGGCTGTTCTCTGGTATTTGCAAGCTCAGAGCAGCTTTAGCATCGCGCCGACGTGGCTGTGACCGGCCTCGCGTGGGAAGTGTGAAATGGGTGGGTTTAAGCACCGTCCCCGCTGAGCTCAGCCGTTTCACTTGGGATTGCTGGGGTCTGGTGGGCTTTGAGCGTCATCTCCAGCCTCGGCGTGCGGATGAGCGTGGTGGGAGAAGGTCCACGCGGTTCGGTGGGTGGGGAGGACCCAGGACCTAAGGTGGAGCTGGGGTTTTTTGCTCCGTGCACTCTGGTGAGCACCTTCCCATCCCAACGGGACGCTCCAGCACTATTAGTGCTCTGCAGAGTAACTTGTAGGGCTTCTGGAAATATGGAAATAGTAGGACTGTAAGCTCATTATAAGCATTAACATTTTATTTTAGTTTTGAACAAGTGAATTAAGTTACTGTAAATGGCTTGAGCAGTAATACTTGGCAGCGTGCAGCCACAACTTGTCATGTAATGGTTTTAATCTTATTTTTCAAGAACAGAGGGAGCAATAGTTTTCTAACTGACTGGAGCCAAATCTGTGCTCACGTCTGTGTCTCTTCCATATCTCTCTGGGGTTTTGTTTGCACAATATTGTGGTGGATGTAGCGAACATATGGGGCTTAAATTCATTTAATAGTTGCAAGAAAATGAGTTTAAGGTTCTTATAGTATTAAGGTAGACATTTCCAAATTCGTTTTTAATGGAACATTTGTTCTCCAAAGATTATTACGCGCCATTAAGTCCTCTGCTGCGTGGTGTGTTCTCGTGCCCTGGGATATTATTGCCAAGGGATATAAACATGTTTATGGGGCCACTTTATTGAACGGTGAGATTAAATATACTAAACTTGAAAATGTCAGTAGGAGCATGAGTGCTTTGTGTCATAAATCTTGTGAGAACATCAGGACGTAAATGTCGTGCCACCATGTAAAACGGGTGCGAATCAAGTTGTGATCAGCTGAAAACATTTCTCAGCAGTACAGCAGCTGTAAATACTAGGATTTATCAGCATTAAATACGTAGATGGGAGTAGGTAGTATATGGGTTTTTTCTTCCCTGGGAGGCCTAGATGTGCTATGTGGGGGTCATAAAACAGCAAATTATGTTTTAATGCTTCTGTATGACTGATGTGCGTGGGAGTGGGTGTGGGCAAAGCTTCCACCCAGCTGTAATGTTTTGTCTCACTGCAGGGCAGTGCTGCTGGGGGCACTCAACTCTGCTCATTTTATATATGTGTGTGTGTATATATATATAAAAATGGGCAGCATTATCTATATATCTATACATATCACTCAACCCAGGAAAAAATAATAATCCCTGAATACGAGAGTAGAAAAAGCTCTGCAAGATTTATGCACTGATGTAATGACTTATGCACTACATATATCTCGGTGCATAAGTCGTTATCTCTATATATCTATGTATAGTAGGTAGTACCAGACCTGCTCATCCCTCTTTGCATTGCTGTCGTTACCTTGGTGCATAAGCCTTGCAGAGCTTTTTCTACCATGGTATTCAGGGATTTTTTAATTTTTTTTTCCCCCCTCGTTTGAGTGATAAAATTGTCAGCTGCATAAACCTGGCGTTTTGCTGCTTTTATGCCAAAAGCAGTTGAGTTTGCTGATTTAAAGAATCTGATTCCAAACACGAGTTGGCTTTTGGGCTTCTTAACGGCACAGGTGTGTGATATCCAAAGGTGCAGGGCTTGGCTGCCGGCGTGACTCAGACTGCCTGTCCTTCCTGCGCAGGACCGCCAGCCAGCCTGGATGCAAAAGCATCAACGGAGAGGAATTTGGGATTTGCCTGGAAGCCTGCAGGCAACCTGTGTCACCTTGAACTGAGGACGGCTGGGCCTTCGTCTGAGTAACAGGAATAGTTAACAAGACCAGACTTAATTCCTGCTACTGTGTTGAAATGCAATGGGCGATAGCATCTATTTATGTGCCTCAGATAATTAACCTCATCATAAATCTCAATAGCGTGTTCACAGCCTTTTCTTATTCCTTAATGCTGGGGAGCATTGTCGTTGTCTTGGGCTTATTTTGAATAATGAAGGCGTCTTCCCCACCCCTTTTCCCCCCCCCCCCTCGTTCCTGAACCTCTCCCTAGTTAAAACCAAGCCCTGCGGCTGGTTTGGTTTTTGGGGGGCTGCATCCCCCGCACTGGGCTGGTGGGCTGAGCTTTTATGGTAGGAGAAACCCCAACCCTTGCATCTCCATGTGAGATAGCACACGCGCGTCACCGTAAATCCGCCGGGGAGGGCGGTTTGGTGATTTCGGTGGGAGGAAGGTAGGGGTATGCAAAATGCCGTTTGTGCTTTGGTGTTTCTGCTGTAGAGCAGGTCACACACCGGCTGCAGATGCTCTGAGCACCGTGGGGTCATGGCTACATTATCTAGCTCAGAAGTGAAAACTAAAGTCTATATATAGCAGGTCTTGATAAGCTTGCTTTAATAGCGAGGATTTGGGTCAAAAATATCTCTGAGGCTCTGTAGTTTTTTATATATATCTCTCTATGTGTGTGTATAAAAAATCTGTATCATATATAGATATATAGAAATATGTATAAACACACATCTATACACACATATATAAAAATGTCAGGGTGTATATATGTACACACATAAAATATCTATATCAGATATATAAAAATATCTGTATCATATATCTGTGTATATATACACATACACACGTATATATTAAAAAGAGATATAAATATATATCAGGCTATATTGTTTTTATATAGAGAGAGAGAGTTGTTGATATATCTATATGAGGCTGTATAGTTTATATATTGATTTTTATATATATGTAAGTCTATACCTATTTGGCTATATCAGGGCTGTGACCTGAAGGTGCAGTTGTGAGGTCTGGTCTAAACTGCGTTAGAAATTGTTAAATTTTAGGCCAGCAGGAAAGACCCTGTGGCTATGATACTCCTCCATAAGCAGCTATTTTTGCTGACGTGGCTGAGGGAAGGAGGAGTAGTCCCTGTAGTGACAGAGGCACGCTGGCTCGCGAGGAAACCCGAGGTATGCTTACCTCGCTTATCTCTGCACCTCACCTATGCTTCATGTGCTGGTTTAAAACAAGGCAGTGTTCGGCTTGATAAAACAAGGTTAATTAGCTGTTATGGAAGAGGTGTGGCTTTATTGGAAGGTTTAACTCCTGATCGCTTAGTAGCCACGAGGATGAATGTGCTTTTTGCATTTCTCTCGAAGCTGAAGGGAGGAAGCCCTTGCTGTCTTGAATCAACATGTCTCAAGGGCTTTTCTGGAGGAAGCTCTGCCTTTTTGCTCTTCAGGTCCCTCACCAGATCTTCATCCACCCAGCGCTCCCCTGGTGCAGGGTCTCCCGTCCTGTAATGGAGTCATCCCAGCCGTCTGCACTGGAAACGGCTCTAAATGCGATCGTAGGTGCTCTGTTATGGAAATACTCATCTTGATAGACGTGCTTTGGTGACTCACATCTTAATCCAGCTCCTGTTCAAGGCAGTGGCTGCGATGCAGGTGGACGGGCGAGCGCGGTGCCATCTCCCCTGTTCCTGCAGCCGTGCGATGGTTGAGTACCAGGTTTTTTCCTGTGCCGAAGAGCACAGGAAATTTTACAGTTAAATTAACGTGGTTCGTTTTAGAGCACGTGTGCCTTGACTGGAGCAACCTACGGGTCTATCAGTCTTTATTTGCATGGCGGGTGTTGAGCACGTTATTGGTGCTGGTTGTCTGTGGAGCTCCTTGCAGCCTGGACTCATGAAAGGTTTTAATAATAATAATAATGATGATGATGATTATGATGATGATGTTGATTATGATGATGATGTTGTCTCCAAACAAAAGACCAACCAAGGAAAAGCAAAGCACGGCTGTTTGGGGATGGGGGAGAAGCTTTGCTAAACCTTCGCCCCGCAGCCCCAGGAGGCTGCCGACCCCCGTGCCTCACCTGTAGCTCTTCTGCCCCTCAGGCATCGACATCCTGAAGCTGGTGGCGGCCCAGGTGGGGAGCCAGTGGAAGGACATCTACCAGTTCCTGTGCAACGCCAGCGAGCGCGAGGTGGCGGCCTTCTCCAACGGCTACGCCGCCGACCACGAGCGCGCCTACGCCGCCTTGCAGCACTGGACCATCCGCGGGCCCGAGGCCAGCCTGGCCCAGCTCATCAGCGCCCTGCGCCAGCACCGCCGCAACGACGTGGTGGAGAAGATCCGAGGCTTGATGGAGGACACCATGCCGGTAATGGCGGGCTGGGCTCGGCGCGCTCTTGGCCGACGCGGCGCGCGTCTTGGCAGGCCGTGGCCTCAAGCTTAGCGAATAGCCCAACGGTTGGACTCCGCGCCCCCCCCCCCCCGGAGCTCCGCAGGGGCTTATATTTAAGCTTTACGTTGCTTTCGAGCAAAGCTTGGCCACGGTTTGCCAAAAACCTTATTGAAGTTTTGGCAGGCTCTTGAGTCCCGCGTGTTGTGGTTTGCGCGTTATCTCTGAAGGTCGCCGGGAGGAGCTGGTACTTGAGCCCTTGTGCTGGGGACGTGGAGGGAAAAACATCTCCCTTTAAACTTGCTCTTAAATGTTATAACTAAATGCCCAGGACTTTGAGAGGGGCCAAGCACCCTTGAGCACTAAAAGTTGCCCTTGTGGAGTAGAGAGTTGCTTCCTCCAAGGTGGTGGCTGGTGGCATGGGGGAGTCCATGCGTGCTGTCCTCCAGAGTTTTTGCCCTTCTTTGGCAGCTCTGGCCTTAAAACAACCTGTCCCATATTTTGGGAGGAGAAAGAAATTGGTGCAGAATATCCTGCAGTAGGGTCTCGGCCGGGTGTAAGTTGTCAGGAGGTGCCTCGGTGACCTTTCCAGTTTGTTTTGGCTACCCCTGCCTTACCTGTCAGTGTGCTTTTGGATTTTTTGGCTCTGATAGTTCAGTGGTCTTCTGGAAGTATTTGTAAAGGTGATGAATGAGGCTTCTTCTGAATGTGGAAGCCAGTGGGACAACACATGGATGCAGGTGTGGGCGGTCAAGGGAGGGCTCTTCCCCCTAAACCAGTTGGTGACCCAGACCCAAAAGGGAATGAGTGGATGCCTGCAAACCTCTCTGACACTTGGTGGAGACCTGGCAAGGTGGACCTTCGTGTATAGTAAAGCTTGTGGGGCAGGATGCTTGTCATGGCAGGGGATTTCCAAATCCTGTTTTGACCATCCCAAACTTGCCGCTGTAAGAGGGACCGTGGTCTCTTCACCATGTTGTGTATCCCGTGTGGCTTCATTTAGTGTACCAAACATCTTGGTCCCTCGTAACCATAGCGTGAAATCACAGGTTTCAATGTGTTAGCAGGAGTCCTGGGCTTGTGTTTTTGAGAGACCCCAAGTCAGGTGCCTGCCAAGCATTGCCCCATGCATCCTGCCCAAATTTTGGATAGGTTTCCTTTCGCCAGCTGCCCGATCGCTCCTGCTCCCATTCAGTGGCTGTTTTCTTCCTTCCAGCTCCTGGTAATTAAGCAGCACGTAGCTTTCTCATTTCCTACCATGCTCCAAGATATTTTTTTTTTATATCAGAGATGGAAAAAATAAAATTGAAAGCCTGAGGCAAACCTATGGTTAGGAAAAGAAGAGGCAGAGAAAATTGTCGTTTTGCACTTGTGAATTAAAGTTTCCAGTATGTGCAGTGTCCCAGAAGGACACATTGTCCTTTTGCTCTCCTGGAGCAGGTAGGACCCTCTCTCCTCCTAGTTACTGCTTTGACTTTGAGTACTACAGCAAAGCACTGGGCTGGGACATCAGATAAAACGTGGGGCTTGTTCATCAACGCCTTGGGCTGTGCAGTGCTCAATGCTCCTGAGCGTTGTGCTGTTTCGGCCAAGACTATCAGGCGGTGCTTCTCAAACAGCACAAAAATGCAGGTGGTGGCTCCAGGAACAGGGTTTATTGGGTGACTTGTCAGGCTGGTGGACTCCCAATGATGGAGTAACCATGAGCTGTTGGCTTGCGTATGCCCATAACTCTGAAAATGCAGTGAGCGGATGCTCCAGAGAATGGGCAGATCCAAATCTCATGGATAATTGTATGCAAGTCTTCTTGACTTGTGACCAGCTCTCCTGCAAGACATTTCTCTTTGGTTTTTTAGAGCAGTGTGTAGTGTTCCCCAGCATCCAGCAGCACTGAGAGCCTGGTGGTCCCCCGTGGCTTTCACTTGTTTTCCTAGAAATTGGTAAAATTGGGTCACTGATCTTTTGAGCAGGTGGCTCAGGTGGGCCCACATGAGAAATGGGGCTCATTTCAGCAAAGGAGGTGTTTTTAAAAATTCACCTGAGCTGGCACATCCTCTTCCCCCATGTATGTGATCAGGCTTTTTCAGATGAGCATCCCCCATGATCAACCTTGGGTGTTGGCCATTCCTCTGCCCTGAAGGTCCTGGACCGGTTGCTGTGCTGAAGCAGCACGTGGGATGTCAAAACTCAAAAGCACCCCGGGGTGCAGGTTCAGCATGGCAGCACATTGTGTTTCTGCAAGGTATTACCTGCTGTAACCCGTCTACCTTCTCTCCCTGTACTGGCTCCCACACCGTGGGTGCCGGCGGCGATGGAACAGCCCTGGGAGGGACGCAGAAAGCTGTGGGAAGCAGCTTGTGCAAGGAAGACCAAATCCCTGGAGCCTCGTGCCGGTGGCTGAGCTGCATCACAGCGGTCCAGACCGCAAGCAGGCAGGGGAACCGATTGCTCAATGCCGGGAGCAGGCAAATCTGCTGGTTGGAAAGCCTTTAATTAGAGCTAATTCAAGTTTGACTCTCGGTGATTTGTCTGTCCAAGCGCAGACAAATCGAGGCAGTTTCCCTCCGTACCAAACCGGTTTGATCTGAAGGAGCGGGTCACCCCGCTGGTGACAGGCATGGGTGCTGCGCTGCACCTCTCCACCATCCAGCCCTGCAGAAATGGTCTTGAGGGGGGAAAAAAAAAGACAAAAAAAACCCAACCAAAAAACTCCAACCCAACCAAAAAACTCCAACCCAACCAAAAAACACCCCCCCCCAAAAATAATAAAAAGAAGGTTTTGTGCTGTGGAGGGAGTGAGGACTGTCAAGCAATGCAAATGCATGCATCCTCCCTACAGCTAATGGCATGATGCCCTTGGGGTGACCCGAGCCAGCAGTGAGCCTCTAATGCGTGCCAGCGTGTCCTCCATGAGCCCGGGAGGGATGCACGGGTGGCTGTGCTGTCCGTGATGCCTTTGGCCCTGCCCGACATCCCTGGGTGAAAAAGGGGGGTTCCCCATCTCTCCCCACGGTCCTGTGTCATAAGAAAGCACCAACACCCCCAACTCATAAGGAAAAATTGTATTATTGAATGATGTAGCTCTCTGACGGCAAATCAGTACCTTAAACCTAGCCAGCCTCCCTTCACCATCCCACCAGCTATTGTATTCTTGTCCCAAATCCTTTATCTGGCATCTGGCTTCAGCCTGTGAAACCTGAAAGCTGCTCTTTCTTGTAGTGCCCCATTCTCTCAGCAGCCTTGCGAGCTCTGAAATCCAAATATTTACAACCCCCGATAGGAACAGGAGAATTAATGGGAGTCTCTGGAGCGTTACGGTATGTGGCAGGAACATTTTCCTTCGGGTAGGGAACAGCTCCACTGAAGACTCGCCGGCTTTTTTAGCTGCGGGAGATTATGCTGGTTTTGCATCGCACTGAATGAATTTAGGTTAAAACGAGATTAGCCCTCTGAATCGCTTTGCTAGCGTTTTTTTGCAGCTGATCCAGAAAATATGGAGTGTGCAGCAGGTCTGGGAAGGTTTTTTGGGGTGCGTTTAACTCGCAGGGCTCCTGTTAAAGGTTGGCCCTGGCTGTGAATGCTTCTCCAGCTTGAGGTTTGCAGAATTTTTCCCCTTGCAGGCAGGCTTGCCGGGCAGCGGCATGCGAGCCCGGGCACTGTTTAGCGAGCAGAGGCACACCCTAAATTAGTGGTGCTGACAACTACAAAAATAGGGGATAGAGAGGGGGGGAGAAAGGGAGAGGTTTTCCACTGCTGTCCCAGCAAATTGCAATTCCCCATTTTGGGGGTTAAATTGGAAAAATTTCAGTGTAGCGCAGGCACTGGGTAATGGGATTTTTTTGGGGTGCCTGACAGCATTTTGCAGATACCAAGGGGTGTCAGTGCTCGCCTGGGCTGGCCTGGGGCATTGCTGGCACAGCTGGCCACCTTGGCTACCGTGAGCAATGCTTTAAGCTCTTATCTCCTTATTTATGGCTCTGCTGGCCTCAGCTGAAATATTTCAGGGAATGGATGGAGGGGAAGCAGACAGCCTTGCTCAGGGCATTCAGCAGCGCAGCCTCAGCAAAGCTTAGAAAAAATAATAAATTAATAAGGGAGATGTTGAAAATGGAGAGGGGGAGGCTGCAGCCCCAAGCCCAACGAGATTTAGGTCTGTGGATAATCGCATGCTGCGGATAATCCCATGAATCAGCAGATATGTCAGGGCTGGGTGTGGTGTGAGGTTAAACTGTGGGATTTTCGGGGGGTGCCAGAAGGGAAGAGGATGTGAAAGCAGCCCCGTGTCGAGGCATGTGGCTGTGGCAGCGCCTTGTGGCTTCTTTTATTCCTCTTTTGCAGGTCGAAACCCAGGGGTGAGGGTGCAGAGCCTGGAGCAGTGTTCCCCAAATCTAGTCCCCAAGAGCTCCTGCCCATCCCCTGGGTTTCCTCTTTTGGCAAAGCAGAACCAGGCTGGACCCAGTAATTAGCAATTAACTTTGTGCTGCGTTAACCTCGCGTGTCAGCGGTGGAGCGAGGGTGAAGTTGTTGGATGGGTTACCCGGCTGAGGGGCTGTGGTCCGAGGGCTGGGAAGTGCCCAGGCAGCCAGGAAAAAAACCCAAATTGCGTGCAGTTTTTCCTTCTGGACTTGCATCAGGTTTTATTTGAGGCACAAAGCTGTGGGATAAAGTGGCCGGGGCTCTGCAGAAGGGGTAAGGCTGGTTGGGTTTTGCTGGAGTGGGCATCACTGTTTTCCTTCAGGCTTACTCTAAACCATGAGTTGATTTTTCAGCAAACCGAGGTTGGGTTTGAACCAGGCTGGAGAATGTGCAATACACAAAGGTTTAATAATTTATAAAGTAATATAAATAATATAAACACAAAAATACAAACTTTATAGGAGATGCAGTTATATTTGAGGTTTTCCTGCTGTGGTAGCCACATCTCCTTGGGTCTGTGTATTTGCAGTATAATGGGCTTGGGAGTGTAAGATGAAACTAGAAGATGGCGAGGTCATAACAAGCCGAGCTCGGCACTGACTTATTCAACCTCTAATTGAGTTTGAAAACTCTTCATCACGGCTTCATCGACTCTTCATCGTGGCTTGAGTTGAAAAAGTGGGTGGGCAAATCCATAGAAAGGAGAAGCCACCAGGAGCTCTCACGGAGACACCATCTTCTGCTTGGAGAAGCACTTGGCCCGTGAATGGCTGGGGCCAGTGGGGAGGAGCTGCTTCCTCCATGGAGGGCTGCATTTTGGTCTTGGCGTCTAAACCCTCCCCAGACCCAGCGTTGCCTGTCCTGGGTCGCGTCAGGCTTGACACGAGTAGCTCTTCTGCAGGGCTGCCTTGTGTTGAGGGATGCCGGCTCCACCGCAGAGGTGATGTCGGGTGCTCTTCTGAAACCTGGCCAGTGAGGTGAAGGACATGAAGAGGACATTTGGGCTCTTCCCCACCCCAGGGTGCTGAGCACCCTCGTGCCCTTCCCATCCTGGCGAAGGGCTTGCCTTCTGCTTTGCAGCGCCTGCTCCCCGTCGCCGCATCTCTCTGCCACTCCGATGAGACCTTGTGGCCTACCCAGTGGTGTTTCACCTTCCAAGGTCTGGTCTGCCCCAAAGGCAGACCCCCGAACACCACGTGCAGCATGAAGCCGCTCGTCTGAGCGGATCCCCCCTACGCCCATGGGGACCACAGCGAGAGCATCCCTCGCTGCATCTGCAGCATCGCCCGTGTGGGGCTGCTGCCCAGCCCACCCTGCCCCGTGTGCTGGGGTTTCTTCTCCTACATCCCCTACGGAGGCTTAACAGACCTGGGAATAGGGCTGGTGTCAGCTGGGTGTCATCTTTTGGCAGGGAATCCGGGAAATGGCCACCTCGGTGCTAAATTTATCCCCCCCCCCACCCCAGGAGGGGGCACAGCCACCCTCAGCAGCAGCAAACCTGCCACCAGCTTTTATTACCACCTGCAGGAGGAATTACAGGGAAGCGTTGCCTAAGGGAGGGTTTGGGTTTTTTTAGTGCCTATGACTGCTCCTTCCTAACATTAGCACAGCAGCTGCAGTTTCTGTTCGTCCAAGTTGAGCTTTTATTGCGGTACAGTAAAACAAAGGCAGAAAATGGGACCAACCAGTTCAAGCAGAGCTGTTGGGAGCAGCTGTGAAAAGAAAACAAAGCCAAGCCTATGTCATCTTCTGCACCCACCCCCTTCTGTCCCCTTTTCTTCCTTTTAGGAAGGACCTTCAGACACCCTGAGCTGCTTAGAGCATCCTCCCAGAGGCACTGGGATCCAAGAGGATGTCGGTGCTTGAGCCGCATCCTAAAGGGCTGGAAGCACACAGGAGCTTTTAGGATTTTTTTTTTTTTTTTTGGCATTGCAAATCTCTTGCTGCAGTGCTTAGGAAAAAAAAAAAAAATTGGCAGAGTGCCTCGGTACGACTGACCGGTCGCAGGAGGCTGCTGATGCATCAAAGCTGCCGCGGCGCCTTTGGTTTTCAGGCAGGACCGTGTATCTAACAGTCTCCCATGTGTTTGTCTGTGCAGGTGCAAATGCAGCCTCAGTGGCAAGCGCAGGACCCCTGCAATGATGACGGAAAGGTGAGAAATGCCGTGGCTCTGCAAAGGCAAAAGAGCTTCAGAGGGTTGGTTTGGGTTTTTTTTTCTTCCTTCCAGTCAGAGCTTGGTTTCGCTTGAGCACTGCTGTTCTTAAAAACAGGAGCGGCCAAGGTGGTTTCGAGCAAGTGAGTCATGGCGTGGACTATGAATGGTGTATTTTTACACCTATTCCACAGGCTTCACCTCGCAACAACCTTTTGCTTTCCCCGGCCTTTCAAAACCCTCGTACTCGCTTTCTTCCCGCGGTTTAAACATTAACACTCATCCAAGCATCCTGTTTGCTTTGCCTCAAGCTTGCAACCGTTCAGCTATTTGGAAAGCTTTGGGCTCCCGGGATGCCTACAGTCAAATAACCTCAGCTGCTTTAGCAGCTGTTTAATTAAACTCTAAATGACTCGCTTCTGGGAAGGGTTTTTCCCCTCTGCTGGGAAGGCAGAGCTGGGGCAGCCGGCTGCTCCGTGCCCTCCCTGCAATTGTTCCTTGGCCGTCGGGCTCCTTTTTGGAAATCGGGAGGTGGGTTTGTGGCTGGATATTAAATAGATGAGTTGCACGAGGAAAAACTAACCCCTAAAGCCTGTTTGTTATTTTTTTAAAGGGGAAACCGGAGCATGTTGCAATTTGGAAAGTGGCCAGTTGCTGTTCTGGTCCTTCCCTTGCTTTTCCCCAATAGGCAATAGGCTGATTCTTGTCGATGAGCTGTAGTGGAAAGGGAGTTTCAGAGGAGAAGGCAGATTCTTTTAATTAAAAATTAAAGCTGACTTTTATTTTTAACATGCCTATTGCGTAACATGCTGAGCTAGAACAAATCGTCCCCTGTTTATTTTCAATGGGGAAGAAAAAAAAAAAACCCCCAAACTTCTATTCTACCAGGGACAGGCTTCAATGTTAATTTAATGTGAACTAATGGGCGTCTCAGCAGACATGTGATTTGTGGGTGGCAAATTCCTCGACACGGATGAGGAATGCGCAGGCACATCCATGCTGGTGCGGAGGTGGCTCAGCAGCTCCCTGTCCCACAGCCTTTAATCCAAATTTTGCATTTTAATCCCTGGGTAGTAAGTAAAAGCGTGTTAGCAGGAATAGCCTGGTCTTCCCTCTGTAGAAGGAGAAAACAGGGTTGTGAAATGTTGTTGGGAGAGTAGGTTGCATGTGGACAAGCCTTGCAATTCTGCTCTGTGGCAGGTCAAGCAGGGATGAGGGGTTTGGGAAAAAGTTAAATATTAGATGGTCCTTAAAGCGACTTGCTTGGGGGGACCTGGGGACCTGCAGAGGTGCCCAAGCTGCTAGCCAGGGATGTGGGGATGCTGCCCTGAGCCTCTCGTCCCTGCAGGGAATGGGAACCAGAAATGCTCTGCTTGAGATTTGCACACCAAGGGGATGCTGAGAGGTGGAGGAGGGTAGATAATGTTGGCTGCTGCCACGGGGGTAGGAAGGAGATGCAAGAAGGAAGATGCAGAGCACAGTCAAATTAGGAAGTAGGTTTACGCCGGCTTCCCAGCACAGCATGTCCCAGCAGTGCTTGCTGTTCCCTGTGTCTTCGGGACCGCGGAGCCAAACGTTTGCCCTTGGCTCGCATCAGGGCAGCAAAAAGCAAAGGCACTTGGGTGACGCTGTGGTCAATGCCAACCCCTGCTTGTCCTTCCCAGTCCTGAACTTGGAGCCTCGTGGGATGGATTTTCTGCATCATGCTTTAATGGGGTGCTCATGAGGGCAAATAAATCATTAACTCAAAACGTTACCAGCGTAGCTGGTCACAGGAGTGTGCTGCAGTGGAGATCCCCGAGGGGTCTCGCAGCTCTCTCCCTGAAGCCTCGGCACTGGTTGGAGGCATGGAGCTGGGCTGTGCCTTGCTTTTAGCAAACAATAGCTATGGAGCAGGTTTCTTGGGCGACCTTACCTGCTTGGGCATCATCACTTGTTGCCCCCAAGAGCTGCTCTTTGGGCTTTAATAAACCCAGAGCGAGAAGGAAAACCAAATTAAAATGCTCTGCTGCGGTTGCATGCACCGTCCTGGTGCTGCGGTTGCTCCTACCAAGAGCGTGGGTTGCGTTACCCCTCCTGCCCGTTGAGTGCTGACGTGCCAAATGCCAGCGCTGATGTCCCCCCCGGGTTACCCCCGGTGCCTGTTCTGGATCAGCAGGTCCCCTGGGAGGAGGAGGCCACCCAAATGCAGGGACCACTTGCCAAGGGTGGGCTGGGGTGTGTTGAAAGCTGGGATGCAGGTGGTTTTGAGCGCGAGCCCATGGCGTAGCATCCCTCTGAGTTAATTTTCCTTCTCTTTCTTTCCCCCAAAGCTGGAAGCTGACAGACTGGCGCTGCCGGTGAGCCCCAGCCCGCTCAGCCCCGCGCCCAGCCCCAGCCCCAAGCCCCCCGAGGCGGCCGTCCTCACCGTGGAGCCCTCGCCTTCGGAGAAGAAATGCTTCTTCGTCGACGAAGCAGAGCCCCTCCTGCGGTGCGACTCGACCTCCAGCGGCTCCTCCGCGCTCAGCCGGACAGGCTCTTTTATTACCAAAGGTACCAAAAATCAGCCTGGGGCGGGGAACGGGAGGACCAAAGGGATGCCACTGTGTGTCCCCTGCGGTCAGCACACGTGGCAGAGCTGCCCAACGTGATACTGTTAAAGTAAATAACTGGGAAAACTGGCTCTCCAGGATATGTTTATCACATCCTCATTCCAGACCAGAATATCCTGTTAGCAAAGATGATACAGATTTGAGAAGGGAAAACACCTTTAAAGACTTTTAACTCTTTGAAGTGCTGCCAGAGAAGTTGTAGCATCCCCGGATGTTTGAGGGGGTTTCTCCTGAGTTTTGGCTGTTGCGTTGGCCTGTGTGTTACTGCACGAGGTGAACCAGAAAAATGTCATTTCAAGATTGAATTTTTTTTTTCCACCCTTGGTCCTGCTTGCTGCAGCATGTGACTTGAGATCTAAATCACCGTTAGTCACCCCCCTTTTTTGAGGGGGTTTAATTTACTGCATTTAAGTTGCTGCATTTCATCTTTAACTTCTGATGAAGGTGAAACACTGAGCTCAGTCAACCTACCAAATTTATACTTGGGTGCGGAAATGAAGCTGACCCAATGAAAACAACTCAAAAGAGCAGAATTCAGCTTTTTTGGCTCCCCTCCTGCCTTCACTTTTCCACATTGGCCATTCAGCATTTATAAATGCTGTATTTGCTCTAGTGGGATCCTGAATTAGGTGCCTCAGCAGCGCTGGCTTCTCCATTTTCTCCCCTCCCCATTGCTCATCACCCTCCACCTTTTCCCTCGATTCTCCTGGTGGTGTGTCCCTCTCCAGAGGTGGCACCAGGGCATGGACCGAGCTCTCTAAGGAGAGCAAGCCCTGGTTAGCAGAGGTTTCTCGAGGGCTTTCTTGACCACCTTCTCCTTTCCTCCTGCAGAAAAGAAGGACACCGTCCTGCGCCAGGTGCGTTTGGACCCGTGCGACCTGCAGCCCATCTTCGACGACATGCTGCACATCCTCAACCCCGAGGAGCTCCACGTGATAGAGGAGATCCCGCAGGCTGAAGACAAGCTGGACAGGCTATTTGAGATCGCTGGAGTCAAGAGCCAGGAAGCCAGCCAGACCCTCCTGGACTCTGTCTATAGCCACCTTCCCGACTTACTGTAGGCACTGGGTCACCACGCACTCTCCGAATATCTGCTAGAGCTAGCTTGGCACTCGTTAAGATGACCGACAATATGCAGGCAGGTTTTGTTGTAGAATATATGGCCAGTATTTTCGTTGAGGTGTCCTTGGTTTCTGGAGGGGGGGCAGTTTGCCAGTGTTGCACCCCTCCACCTTAACTCTATTGCTCAGTCCAAGTCTTTGCACCCTCTGCCCCTTTCCCGAGCATCTCTTCTCCTTGTTCTCATTCCAATCAGATCAGTCGATGCACTTTAAAAAAAAAAAATTTAAAAAAAAAAATGCAGTTAACAAACTAAAAGACCACAAATCTGGTGTAATTTAACACATCAAATCGGGGATTGCTCTGTAACCCACATCTTCTGTCAAAGCTGTCGCTCGGAGTGACCGTCTCCCACCACTTCCCTTCGCCTTGGAGCGGTGAATGGCAAAAACACGCAAAAAAAACCCCAATCGTTGCTGGTTACCGTCTCTTAAAGCAGCTAAGCTTCCCACTCGAGCTGACTTTTTTTTTTTTTAATGTACTATTGTATAGCTCATATCCATTGCTGAGATTTTACTAGCACTGTTATTTATTGTATGGTTTTCACCCGGACAATGCATCGCGCTCCTATAAGCTAAAGCAGAAGCGCTTGAAACGCAGAGAAAAGGGTCAGTCCCACCAACGTTCGAGGTGATGAAAAGGTCCTTTGCCTTCAGTCGAATGTAAGGAGTTATGTTGCCTTGCCGCTTGTGGGAACGGCGGGGGCCCCGAAGGGAGCCGGTGCTGGACGTGGGGAGGTGAAGGCGGCCGCCGGTGGTCCTGCTCTCCTCGTGGTGTAAGACTTAAACCAAGCTATGCTTTTACACTCGTGTCTCTTGTTTTTTATACAGACGTGGCCGATAGGTTCTCCAAAGACCTTGCCCGGTCTTAATAGTCTCTTCAAATCACACTTCACTTTTTATTAAAAGAAAAGAGGTTGGGGGGGTGGGGGGAAAAAAAGCTGCATCGTAAGAAGTCTGTCTGATTATATTTGCAACTATTATGCTCCCGTAATGAACAGTCTGTACTACGCTCAATTTGAAGAAATCATGATACGAGGGTGGCGTGTGCCGGCCCGTGGGAAGGGGTGGGAGTGGGGGAAGAGGGGAATGAATTGAAAAATTGCCTTCCAGTGTACTAATTTATTAATAAATACTAGGTGTTTGTTACTTGACATGATTCTGCATTAACCTCCTTAACGCCTGCCTCCGCTCGGGGACACCTGGGTTGGAGCAGGGGCTGCTCAGGGTGCCCGTGGCGGGGTGAAGAGGGAGATTTTGGGGTTTGGGGGTGGCGAGGGGGTTGTCTCCTGTAGCTCTGAGGCTAAAATGTGGCTGCTTTCCATTGACAGCACTGGCTCGAGTCCCCACAGTCACTGCTGGAGCTCTCTGCAGCCGGGGGGGGGATGCTTCCCTGTGGGGCAGGTCCCCACATGGAGCCAGGGTGGGGGACGGGTGTTAATCCCTGTAGCCGTGAGCAGATCAGATGGCTGATGGGGCTTCCAGGGTTGGTTTTTGCAAGCTCTCAAAGGCTTTGCAAGCATTTTGAGGGGGCTGAAGTATTAATTTTCCAGGATGCAGCTGCTGTGCTGAGTCACTCCTGAGCGAAGGTCTTGCAGTCACAGCATTTCTCTTGCCCTGTTACATGACCAATGTCCTTAAAATCTCCACTTCCAAATAACTCATCCCTTGTTATTCTGTCTACAAATGGAAACCCTAATGGGACAAATGCTTCTGGTTTATTACACTGTCATTTTGTATACTTAGCTCCGGAGTGTTTTCTGTTAACTAGGGTACTGTGTTTTCCTTCTGGCTGGCACTGAAAATTGCTGTTACAGGACCATATGTAGGTACAGGATTAAAACTTTTCAACACACGGGCAGGTGAAGTACAGTGCAAAATAGCAAGAGCCTTTACTGGGAGCGCTGGGGTGGGGTTTTTCCCCTCACTGGCAATGAAGCATTGAGCTCTTGGTGGCTGCAATATGTCTTCAAAGCATCACAAAGAAATAGTGAGCGTGGCTGGTGTGCCTGCCATGCACCAGGTTGCTAAAAGCAGTAATTTGAGGTGGAGCCTAATACCACCTTGTTGGCAAGCGGGTTTTCTTTTTAATCTCTGTGTTGGGAGCGGCGGTGGTTGCTGTCGATATGCCTGGGCAAGAACGGACAAGGGCAGGGAAGGCGTGCAATCGTGGGCTCAATCAATAGCTTAGGGCAAGCACAAACCACCAGCTTTAAATTGTCCTTAGCAGGCTCTCAGGGTGAGTCTAGCTAGGAAATTGGGGATTTGTCCTTTTCTGGTGGTCCAGGTTCTCCCAGGTAAACCTATGGGTGGAAGCACCAGAGCCATCGTGCCACCCTCCCAGGGCACCGCTGGCCCCATCCCACAGCTCCGCTTCCCATCCCGGCAGCCACTCGTGTTTTCTGATGGGGTTTGAAGGTAAAGCAAAAAAAAAAAAGTCTTGGGAAGAGGATTTAGCGGCCAGCTGAAGAAACGCCTCAGCGTGGGCATGTCGTGGAGGTGCCTTGTGCCTCCTCAGCATCTCCTGGCCGAGGAAGCTGTAAAAGTGGGCGCAGGTGGGTCCCTGGGCTGTTGGGATGTATTTAACTCATCTTGGTGACAGGCGATGGGGCAGGCCAGGATTTGGGCAATCCTTGGCCCTATCTGTGCTGTGGATGCTTCCAGCATCATTCCCTCTTTTGCTCGCGCCTGGATGTTGGTCTTGTCCCTGGCTCCATCATCTCCTATTTCTGAGCTGTGCCCTCTAAGCAGCCCTTTGCCGTATGTGTATGTGTGTGCAATATATTTATTTATTATATGTATTCAATATATACTACATAAATATTTTTCTATATTATGTTATTTATATATTTACACATTTAAAAATTATTTTAGTATGTATTTATATATGTGTATTATATATATAAAAATATTCTATGTATCTGGGGGTGTGCAGGGGAAATGTCTGAGAGCAGCTGAGCCACACGTAGAGGCAGGGTATTTCCTGGCAGCGTGGGAGGTGTGAGGAGCCACAAGCCCCGTGCCCCCACCCTTCCTCTGAGCCACCTCTTTTACACCTTAAGAAAATAAAGCGGGCAGGTAGGATTGATGGGTTCGTGACGGGGAGGCATAACTGCACAGTGGGGAGAGACTGTCCTTGTCCTCGTACGTGGCTTATTTGGGGCATCGTGGGCAATGCACAAACTTGCATGCTGCAAGGCCGGTTCTGGCGTGCAACTCAAGATGGGTGAAGTTTTTGGCTAAATGGGTTTAGCAAGGTAAAGCTGCGAATATAAAGACCTTTATAAACACATAATAGTATGCATAAAAACGTATTTTGCATTTTATGCAAAATATGCATAAAAACGCACTCAAGGGTGCATTGTAGGCGAGAGGCGGGGGTTTAAAATGCGCAGTTTTGCTTTGTCCCCTGGCTCGCTCAGTCGCAGTGTTTGCTCCTTGCGTGCTGTCTTCCACCTGGGGACAGCAGGAGGAGGGGAGATCTGGGTGCTGGGGTGGCAGTCCTGGATGGTGGAGCCTGTGAAACCAGAGGGGACAGAAGGGAAGACGAGTGCAGCCGTGCTCCCCTCCTCTACCTGCTGTGGGCATCTGGCATCAGAGCAGAGACCAAAATTTTTCGTGTAGGTCACATGGAAGATCAGCTGCTCCAGTCCTGCTTGCTGTGGGCTTGGACTTGAGGTGTGAAAATTGCATCTTCCCCCAAGGTCACAGTGTTTGCTGGGACAAAACCCTCCCAAGATGCCTCCAGCGTGGCCTGGCATACTCCGGACTGGATGGCTCTGCTGTTCCAGGGTCTTTTAATTCCTCCGGTGCAAATGAGGTTTGGAATTTTTTTTCATTCTCTTGTCTTCTTTTTTCTCCATGAATTGCAGGTGCTCCCTGCAGAAGAACAAAGCATCTGGTGCACTTTCCTCCTACCCCAGCCTAATTGGATTTTATCCTAATGGGGAATTAATTGCAACCCTCCGGCTGTGATTGCTTGCATCCCCGGTTGGAAAAGCACCCGGGGTCTTCTGGGAGGTTATTCAGCCCTCCAGCTCCTTTTACATCAGCTAATTGTCGGTGAATTGCAACACAGTCTCTGCGGAGGAGGAATCCGCGCAGCCTTCGTGTGAATAACCTGCGGGGAGATGGGTGGCGATGCCGCCCGAGGATGCCCCGTGGGGTCGGCGTGGGATGCAGGGGATATTGGGGGGCCCATGCCCATCCCCAGGGCTGCAGGGATGGGATGGAGGCAGGTCGGCACAGGGACGGCTCACGCCCAAATCCTCCTCTAGCATCGCTTGGCTGTGAGCTTTTAAGTCACGAGGGCTTTGCAGCTGGTTTTCTTCTCTTGGACTTTGCTCCCGTGAGTACCGCGACAGGGAAGTTTCCAGGGCAACTGGTAGGAAATGGGAAGATGGAGGAGAAATAAGAAGAGCTGTCATTTATGTATTCATCGAGTACACGTCTAGCGGTGGCACCCCCTGACGTGTTTATCAAACCAGCCTTTAGGACACAGCTGCTTCTTCACTGTGTGAGCATTTGAGGTTTACATTTTCCTTCCTACTGCTGTAATTTAATTTTCCCTTCCAGCTTCCCTCCCTTTCTCAAGCATTTTCTTAACCAATATAATCCAGAAAAAAGGAAAAAAACCCCACAAAATTAAACCAGAAGCATCTGAATAACATTGGATCAGCTGTTGATGAAGATGCTGGCCAGCAACTCGGGCAGTGACTTTGTGGGATTTCCTAAACTTGCATCAACCTTTCTGCAGGTTTAGGTGTTGTTACAGCCAGGTGAGGTTCTCATCTCTGTTCTTTAGGTGCCTAAAATGCTCTTGGAGTATCTGACTCTGAAGTCAGTTAAGTGATGTTAGAGGTGTTCCTCTCTCTGCTTCTCAGATTTGCTTTGGCTGTGTGATTAACCCACAGTAGTGATCTAATTCAAAGTCAGAATCTAGTCTTTCCTCTGATATTTTTGGGGAGGAAAAACATAAGTTTATAAAATGTTGCAACCCTGCGAGTTTTTTCTTTTTAATTTTTTTAAAAATTTCTTTTTAATTTTTCTTTATTCCTTTTTTGGGTTTTTTATTATTATTATTTTCCCGATGCTAAAGAAGAAAATCTTTTACTTAGGGCATGACCGAAATCTTGCTAACTCCCACGTAAACTCACAGTGGGTAATTTACAGACAGAAATGCAAAATTATGGCATTTTCCCTTTGGGTTTTTCTTCCCTGGATACGCATCAGTCCCGAACCTGGGGACCTCACCCTGGGAATGGCTGGGAAAGGTGTGGAGGTGGAGAAGAGTCTTAGGATTGACCTTTTTTAGTCCTAACATTGGGAATAAACTGCCTGGCACAGGCAGGAGCAACTTGGTCAGCGGCAGCAGGTCTTGATGGGGAGCTGAGCCAGGCGGGGCTCCTGCCCAAATTTTTGTATAAAAAGTGGGTGGTTAAACCACAGGGGAGGATGGGGGAGATGTACATTTAGGTCCTCCTTAGACCAAGGGAGGTGACTCAATAATGTCCATGCCAGGTGTCTTCTTGTTTTCCTCTGGCAATCTTCTACCCTTGCAGGTCCATGGATCCACCTTCAGCGCCAGGAGGGGAAAATGTCCTTTTTATTGTTGGAAACGTCATTCCTCAGCTCAAAACTCATCCCTAACCTCAAAACACGTTGGGTCCAAGATGAAAGACTTCTGTTTCACTGTAAAAATCAGGCATGTTGTCTTGTTTTCTTCCCTTCCTCTTCAGTAGTAGGTCTGGAGGGGGTTGAGGTTGTCCATCAGGACTTTGGGGTCTTTATTAAACTGTATGGAGGCCCTAAGTTGAAACAAGAGAGGTGGGTGTAAGGAGAAACTTTTCCACCCTGAGGACAGTGGAGCAGGTCAAAGGAAGAAGTTGTGACCAGATAAAGCCATGAGCAACTTGGTCTGACCCCAGAGCTGGCCCTGCTTGAGCAGGAGGTTGGGCTGGAGACCCATGAGGTCCTTTCCAATCCCAGTTATCTATGGTCCTGTAAGTCACAGTGCAAATGTAACATAAAAGTAATGAAGCTTTTTTTCTTTCCTTCTTATTTAAAATTATTTGACTCTTGAGCATTACTACAAGGCAGCAGAAAGCATTTGCACCTTCCTTGAAGACAGCTTTCTCTGGATTCCTACCTACCAGCTTGGACATCAGCAGTGAGCTTGTGTTTCTTTCAAAGAGCTTCACTGTGTGACTGATTTTTATCCAGAGTGCTCTGCTAAATATCAGGATCACATTTTGCTGGAATGCCAATAGCACAAAAGGTGCAACCCAAACCTAGTTGCTGCCTTGGGCTTTCCCCAAAACTGTCTGGATCCTCTGGGCAGCAAAATGGCTGTACACCTTGGGCAGAGCACTGGCATGTGAGATTTGTGCCCTGCAGAATAAAAGCATTTTCCAATTAAGCAGTTAATGGGATTTAGGAAGAGGCGAGCAGCTCTATCTGAGAGGGGTGTTTCTGGAAGGCATTTTCCAAAGCAGTAGTTTCACAACACAGTGACTGAGATGGCAAAACCAGCCAAAGGACCTCCTGCTCCTGGTGTACCACTCCACCTCCATGGTGTGGTTCACCTCCGCGGTGCCAAGACAAGCTGTGTGGGTACCCTGGAACAGCCTGGACTAGACCATGGAGCCGCAGGTGGAATGAGAAGTGGTGGTGAAGCTGGTGTAAACCCATAAAGCAGCTCCATCTCCAGGTCAAGGTTTACTCATACTTCAGGATCATTGGATAATTTAGAACCATAACATTAACTGAAGCTGGAAGGGACCTTTTAAAATCACCTGGTGCAGCCCCCTTTTCAATGCAGGGACAGCTTCAAAATTGAATCTACTCTCAGACTGAGATCAGGTTGCTCAAGGCTGTGCTCAGTTGAGTTTTGAGCATCTCAAGGGGTGGAGACCCCACATCTTCTTTATGCAACCATCCACAGAAAAGGCAGAATTTTCCTTTTTTCCCCCCACTTTTGCTATGAGAGAACCAGGTTTATGTATCCCAGCACACGAAACAGTCTCAGGGAAGGGTCCCCTGCATGAAACTCAGTGTTGTTGGAGCGGTCCTGGGCACAGCCTGGGCTTCCCAGGAATTCCCAGGCACGACGCTGGAGCTCTGTCTGGCCACAGACCACTCCAGGCAGCAGCCTGAATGTGGCCACCCCATCTAGGATGACTAAAAGAGTCAACTGGTGTGGACGTGGCCAGACCGTGCCAGCTTGCCTTCTTTTGGACCCCGTGGAGCACCGTTTTGCCATCTCACACAGTCTGTTAGGTGCAGATCTGTGGCGATACTCCACACGCATACGGTGAAGGTTTGCTCTGCCTCCCCCTCCACCCCTTGCCCACCTGAAGGCCCCAGCCTTCTTCTTGCCCCAGTTCTCATTTCCATCACATCTTTGGCTGAGCCAGTTTAAGGCTCTAAAACCACAGATCACTGCCTGCTTGCTTGCTGGCGTGGTTGGGAGCTGAGGGACCTGGGGGGACAGTGGAGGACCTGCCTGTTTTGGCAGCTGTGGGTATTTCTGGCACGGTTGTTGCATCATACCGCAAGCCCTTGAGCTTTGCAGTGCTCAGCAGAGATGGGCCAACATGCCCTTATACCTCTGTCCTCCTGCTACCCCGTTTCTGCTCCAAGCCCTCAGGAACCCTTGGCAGCAACACCAGCTTCACCTGTCTGCTCCCTTCCCACAACAGATGAGATTAACTTCGCCTTAATTTAATTTGAAGGGAATGAGTTACTCATCAAGCATGCTAGTCTCAAAATACATTTCTGGGCACAGGAGCTTTTGCCAGGGCCTGTCAGGCTCAGCGGGAAACAGGACTCTGGGCAGGACATTAATCTGCCTGACTTTGTTTCTGGCAGCTCAGATCTTTCCAGACTAATACTTGGCAAGGATTAGATTGATTAAATCATTGATCTTCCAGGGTGCTTCAGTGGGCTGATGAGTGCTTTGCACAGTAACTGCTGCTTCTCTTTTGCTGATAATTTATTATAAGAATAACTAGTTGTCTTACAGCTTTCCCAGTGAGCGGAGCTCTGGGTACCTTACAGCAGAGGCTGGCAGCATGATTGTCATTTTACAGGTGGGGAAACTAAAGGATGGAGATGAAACTCCCCATCAGCAAACTAAGAAGAAAAAAAAATCAGGGTGAAATTCAGAGAAAAGTGTCGCCCCATCAGACCCCACACCACCTCCCTTGAGGAGCGTACGGGTAAGTCTTACAGTTTGAAGAGCTGAGCCCCATCAAACAGGGAGGGTTGGAGGCAGTGTTCCCAACCACGCTTTCCGTTAATTAATTTTCCCTTTAATGTAGTTTTCAAGCTGGAAATAAATCCCTGGCTATGCTGGCTCCCTAGTTAGACGTCTGCCTTCATCTTGCCCCTGTCATGCCACATGCAGCTGGGATGAAGGTCCAGCTCCGGAGCTGAGCCAATGGTCCCGTCCTCCATCCTCTGCCTCCTTCCCCCCAGAGAAAACCACTCGCTCCTGCCTTTTGCCCTGGCCTCTCCCGTCTCCTTGGAGTGGGGATGCTTCCTCACCCTGCCCTGTGTGAGGGCATGGGGTGATGCCCATACGGCTGTTGACGGCAGAAAGACCCGAAATCGGTGAGCAGAGCTCTTGGCTTTGCAAGTGAAGTGGTTCCATGTGTGTGGGGGATTCATACCCAGAAATTACAGCTGGCCACGAGCAGTGAAAACCTTCCCAACAGGTTCCCCCAAGGGACAAAAGGGAATTAAAGCTTTTGAAATGCAATATAGCAAATAAAGATTTCAGCTGGGTAATAGCCAGCAATTTTTTCATCTTTGTGTTTCTTTCTCTTCCTTTCTCAAGGACCTCCCTGCCCTGCATCTGGCCATCATTTCTGCAGTGGGATGATGGGGGAGCAGGGACTGGTGCTCTGCCAGCCTCCAGGATGGGGGGCATCTCCAAACCCCCCTGCAGGGAGGGAGCACCCCCTGCCTTCCACCCCTGGATGGGCCTTGCCAGCTGTTTGGCAACCTGTGAGTTGGCCTGGGCTAAAATCAGACTGGGAACCATCTGAAAAATTCAAGTCTGGACAGGGACGATGAATTAACCTTCCCACATGAGGTGAGACCACCTAAAGGAGGTGTGAGGACAGGGCATCAACCCTTTCCCCCACTCCTGCTGTTGGCATCTTATAAAATTTCCTTTTTAAAAATGACATTTAATCTTGAAAACAGCTTTCCTTTTTTTTCCTTTTTTTTCTTCTCACCTCTGCTTTTATCTGCTGTAATAGCTGGGAAGTTTTCTCTAATTAAATGTCTCCATGGACAGATAATCCTGTTTTGCTCTAGTGTCAGTATGGTCCTTTAGCTAAATTAAATATTTTCCCTGCGTGATGTTTATCCTTCCCTGCCTGCCCCTTGGCTCCCTCTTGGAGGTATTTGAAGACCATGATCCATTTCTTCTCTTTTCTTTCTTCTTCTGGGCTTGGGAAGTCAGGTTTTCTCAGGGTTTTGACTCATGCCTGGTCATTTAAGGGATTCCCATCCTCAAGCATCTGCTCTTCTTCTCTGGATGTTTTCACCCCTGTAGCAGAGGTGGGAAGAAGGAGGCAGGCGTCTCCCCACCTGCCACAGCTAAACCCAGCAGAAACCACAATCCAGAGCCTCTTTTCCTTGGCTGAGCAAGTCCATCCTTGCCCATCAGACCCCCTTCAGCTCAGCCCAGCTGTGGTGTGGGAAATCAGGGCTGTGACCAGTGTTGCTGCTGCTCCGGACTTCAGGGCCATCCTCGGTACATCCAATGCTCGGGGACAGCCATGTGCCATCAGCATATGTCGCTAATGAAAGGTGAAGTAACATCCATCTCTGCACTAACCTCAAGGATCTTCTTGCAGCTTCCCTCCAGACTTCCTCCCTGCTTTTGCCTGGCTTGGGGCAGTGGATGGCAATTTAAGCAGTTAAATATTTGTTGAGTGCCTGCCCCTGTTTTAGGGCTGCGCTTGTATTCATCTGGAGCTCCACATTTCTGCGTGGCATGGTGGGTCTTTCTCCTTGCTTTCTCCTATTTGATGAGCTCAACTCCTGGCTGGTCCCTGTCCCATTGTGGACATCCAAGGGAGGGCCCTCGCTGCTGGGAAACCCTGCGTACTTTAATTCTTTGCAGTCTTGTTGTTTATTCCTAATATCCTTGAGATGATGAATAAACTCAACAGCACCAGGGCCAGCCAGTATGGTGTGACCCCAGCCGAAACATGAACTCTCATCCTCTTGCACGGGGTGACCCTGTCCAAATTCCCCCCAGGGACAAGGTGATGTCCCTGTCCTCCCATCCCGAGCAGTGCACAGGAGATTTTTGGGAGGGTGTGAGCTCTCCTGGGCCAAAACCATGGCAGGGATGGTCCTCACACTGGTGGCATTTGCAGCCAAGCTCTGGTGATGCTCAGTTTGTAAGCTTTGCCTGTTTGAAATCAGGAGTCTTCGTCATGGCCCTGCCTTTGTTTATGCTTTCACTTCACTTCCATCAACTGCCTCGTCTGGACTAATTCAGCCTTCCTCTCCTCTAACTTCTCATGATTGTGATAAATAATTTATGTAATAGGCTGAGTCAGGATTTGTTGCCCAGTATAAAGCACACAGGCTTCTGCAAAACACATCTTGGTCTTGCTGTTAGCCTAGAAATAGGGCCACTAATATAATAAACACGTAATAGTTCTGGCTCTTCTCCCTCCTATGGTGACATAAATTTGGGGTGACACTTGCTCGGTAACTGCAGCTACTCAGTTGTGCCATGAGCGTGCGGGATGAAGTGCCAAAGAGACAAACTTACAAGATTTTCTGGATCTGGCAGGGAAATAAAAGCTGGTCCAGCAGGGACCAAATCCTGGCAGGTCACCAGTAGATGTAATCTTTGAACTCATGCGCGTGGGCACGTGCTATGGAAGAATGTCAGCGTGCACCTAGGATACCCGAGCAATTCCACGCTGTGGGGAAAAAAAAAAAAAAGCTATTTTGATGGGAAAAATAAAAGTAACCTGGATTTTCTGCACCTCATACTAAATGTCCCCCCTTTCTTTAACTGTCCTTTCCCACTCCCTTTGTTTCGCTCCGCTTCCCCCTGTCCTACAGCTGCATCCCTGGAAGACCTCAGCGTGGAAGGATGTGGGGTGGGAAGGGCTGGGGGGCTGTTTTCCTGCATCCACCCCCAAGGTGATGCACTCCTGTACCTGATCCCTGTGGATGAATAATGCCAACAGTGCTTTTCTGCCGTGGATGGCCATGCGGGGCTCAGTGTGAGCCTGACATCCCAAGCCACAGGTGCTCTGGCTTATTCAGGACCCCTCTGGAGGAACCAGACTAGGACGACATGCCAGATTTTAAAAGAATACATGTGTATCTGTGGAAGAGGCAGTGCTACAGCACCTGGCTTGCATCCTAAAATAGCATTCAGCTTCACTGATTTTGGCATGCTTGCCCCAATGCACAAGAGCCACAGGGGACTGGACCCTCCAGTTTGGGGTTTGGGTGTTTGAAGGGGTGAAAATACCTCCCCTGAGGGCAGCAAACCCTTCCTTTGGCGTTAACACCTCTAGTGCTGCCCTGGCACTTGGTCCTACCCCCAGGTTGCGGCTGTGTCCCTAGGCCAGGTCCCAGCTCTCTTCTCAAGTGTCACCCACTGGGGTCTCAATATGATGCCCACAGGACTGTGTTTCAAACTCTGTGAGTGTTTCCCAATCAGATTTCTTGGTTAGTCACTGTAAAAATCCAGCACTGCCATTACATGGCAAACTTGTGCTCAGTGGTGATGGACGGACCCAGGGAAACTGCATGATGGGCAAGTCACCCGAAATAACCCCTCATTTGTCTGGACTCCCAGCAGCTCCTGGAAAACAAACTGGGCGATTAACACTGCGACATCAATGCACGCTGACGCAGCACTGCTAATTATAGAGCCGAGGCTCAAGCAAGCGCTGCACAATTAGCATTTCTTAGAGGAGGCTGCAAGAGGCATGAGTGCTGCTCGGCTGGCCCCAACCCTCCTCCAGGCTGAAGGTGACAGCACGATGCCCACCACGAGCTGCCCTGCCGCGGTGGCAGTCCCACGGCGAGTAGCACAGGTTTACGCCCTGCTGCTCCAAGGGTGATGTTTGGGCTCATAGTATCGGAGCAATACATTGCACGTGGTTTTCGGAGGATGACCAGATACTCCCCGCTGGTAGCTCCAGTGGGAGGAAGGGAAGTGGCGAGACCGTGACATTAAGGCTTGCAGCGCCTGTCCTTTGCGTCATTCATTTGCGTTGCTCCCCGAGGCTCTGTTAAAAAGCACAAGGTGTAATTTTCAGTGCTGAAATGCCGGTGTCTTACCACCATCCATCTCTAAATGTGCAGCCATTTCCTTCCAGAGGAGACATTTTTCTGAAGATAAAAAGAAATGTGTGTTTTGACCAGAGTAAGCAGCTGTTTGCCTGTGCTTGCCAGTTTTTGGAGCATTTGGCAAGCTGACATTACCACATTAAAATCCTATTTAACGTAATCCTCACTGCAGCGCCCCATAGACCTCCCCATCCTCCAGCTCTGGGAAACCTCCATGACCAGCACCACTAAAGTACCTGAAATTCTTCATTAAAGGCCATGGATGGTCCCCGTGCCCCAACACATGATGCCCAACACTGCCGCAACTGGTTCCAGCCTGGGCACCAATTCCAGGCTGGAGTTTGAAGAGATTAAGTGGCCCATTTTTAGTAGGGCCTGTTGAGATAGGACAAGAGGTAATGGTTTTAAACTAAAAGAAGGTAGATTCAGACTAGATAGAAGGAAGAAATTTTTTACAAGGGTGGTGAAACACTGGAACTGTTGCCCAGAGAGGTGGTCGATGCCCCATCCCTGGAAACATTCAAGGCCAGGTTGGATGGGGCTCTGAGCAACCTGATCTAGTTGAAGATGTCCCTGTCCATGGAAGGGGGGTTAGACTAGATGACCTCTAAAGGTTCCTTCCAACCCAAACTAATCTATGATTCCTGATCAAAGACTTGCAGGATCTCCTCGTGGGCTGTAGGTGCCCAAGTCCCATGCCAAGGACCTGCACCCACTATCAGCTGGGGAGGTGGTGCAGGTGAAGTACCATCAAGACCCATGCGGCTCTCCTGGGACACGCGGTGGTTGGAAGATCATCCATCCCCATCGCCGCAGTGAGCAGGCTCCCCACCGTCCCCCAGCTTGCAGACCTGGGTCCCCACAGGGTTTCACCGGGCGTTTCAGATAAACTCAATGCCCAGCACATCACTGCACTGCATCCCACCCCGGCACATTTTTCCACTGCTTCCATCCCAGGGACTCTCAGCAGAGCTGGAGCTGGTTAATGGGTCCGACCGAAGAGTTTGATATTTAACTTGATTCCACAGCCAGGCGGAGGCGGGAGAGGTGACCCAACAAGGTCTTGTCCTATTTCAGCCAGGAAAATCACGTCCTGTTCTTTCAGCAGGAAAAAAACTTGGCCACAAACACATTGCATCTTGTTGTGCGCTGGAAGCGTCTGTTCCTCGCCCAGGCTGGTGTCACCTCTTCTGATCCCTACGACAACGGGCTAAAAGCTGGCACAAACCCACCGGCACAGCATCATATGGATGCACATAGCTGCCCGGGCTGCTGGCAATTTTAAAGGGTGGCCCACATGGTGCTCACAACTTAAAAAGAGCCTGCCTTGCACCTGGGATTGGGTTGCTCCATCTCATCCCAGCCACGGTTTTGGGTTTGTGCCTGCCTGCATGTGTGATTGCACATTCCCATAACAACTGGTTTAATGAATCTGAGCAAACGAGCACAAAAACATCAAGCCGTACTGATTTTATGCCACTGCCAGATTTTGCACTCAGCTTGGGTAGTGGGAGCCAGGGAGATAAAATACAGCTCATTTTGCTGATGTCAGTGAGGTTTAAAATTTGAGACAAATTAATTGCATCTGTATTTTTTGATTGGTGAAGGCAATTTCGTGAAGCATTTGTTAAAGATGCCACTTAAAGAGGAATTTCCTAACTGCAGAAGTTAATAACTTTAAAACTGCTGCTCAGGCTCCCTGCAAATGGGGCTGCTTTGTGCTGCAAATCTCTTTGAGGCTCATAATTCAATCCTATTTAGAAGCAAATTTCTTAGATTTAGAGCAATGAATATTTAAATACTACCAGTTGAAACATTTTCAATTTTGAGATCATTTCAAAGCCAGGAGAGTTTATAGCATTCAGGCTACTCCGCAACGCTTTAGCGTCTGAATTTATCCGAACTGTAACTGCATCTTAAGCAGCTTAAACAGCTATAAAGGGTTAGAGTAGTTTAAAGGGTTAGGGTTGTTTAAGCAGAATATCATGTTTTCGGGGCTTTGGTTAAAGAAATAGGAGTTCACAGGCTGTCAAGCCCAGCAGCTCCAGATGAAGGACCTGACAAAGACTGCTAGAAAAACTCTCTGAAGCACTCGGCATGTTCTCTGCTTTCAAACCTCGTCTGCTTTTTTTTTAATAACAAAAAAAAAAAAGAAAAAGGAAATGAAACAAGTAGGTTGAGCATCCACACAAAATGCAGAATAAAGGCAAAATGTTTGGGAAATCCTGTGAAGGTGGATTTGCTCTGACAACAGGCTTGTTACTGCTCCCTGTATTTGACATTCGTTCTTCTTCAGTACAAACCACTTCAAAACACAGTAACACTCTGAAAACTGGCAATGAAAAAGACACATGAGCTTTGCAGTGCTCATGTTTAGCCCCTTCGGTGTCAGATACATGCAAATTAAAAATTGAAGGATGGAGCTTTTAAAAACTCTTTTGCGAGCCCAAGCCAGTTCTGCACAAGCATTTGGCCAGCATGGTTATTTAGGATAGCAAAGGAGACAAGGGGAAAAGGAGGGCTTTTTTTTGTAAGACATATTTATGCTGGTCCTAGCCATAGAAAAAAGCCTCTGTGTACCATTATAATTTATTCCTCTTGACTAAAAGCTGTGCATATTCCAGTACAGTTGCTCCATCTGTGCTGTTAATGCTGGACTGTGCAAAAAACAATTCAGGATTTATTGGATGCAAGAGGCAGCTGAGGCAGAGGGAAGACACCTTAGTTTGGTATAACGCAGATGGATGAACGTGGGGGATCTGTTTCCAGGTGTTTCTCCAACTGGACTGGCATAAGGACAGCATCTGCGCTGGCACAAGCCACCCACGCCTGTGCCACAAAAGCAAGGTGAGAAAAAGTGTAACTAACTGAGGCGAGCCTGCAAAGGCTCTGCCCGGGACTGTCTCTGCTGTAGCTTCTTTGCATCAGTTGAAGGGGTTTTAAGAACGGGACAGGACTGCTGTACTGGGTCACCCGCACATCCCAGTCACCCACCGTCCTGTCCTGGATGCTCACCAGAAGCAGATGTCTGGGAAAGGCATAATAACAGGTAATGACATTTCCTCCGCAAACTCTCCTCTCTCTGGCCATTTATTTGTGGCTTGGGGAGTGCCCACAGCAGCTGGGGTCTCTGCGTGCTGGGTGACCCCCCCATGGGTTTCTCTCCCCTGACCATCCCATGCTCCTTCGGAGAGAGCAGGACCGGCCTTTGCCACCCAAAGCTTCCTTGCCAGACTTTGTACCAAACACTGGCTGATTTGTTTGTTTTGAGCCTGGCAACCTCAGCTGGTGCCCTGTCCTGGTTTTGGCTGGGATAGAGTTAATTTTCTTCCTAGTAGCTGCTGTAGTTCTATCTATTTATTTAATTAATTATTTTAAATTTTATTTTTCATTGGATGAAGCAGTGAACAGCCTGTCCTCTTTCAATTTCAAAAGCCTCATCATGCTTCCCCTCCAGCCATGTCTTTTCAAAGACAGGGAGCCCTGACCTTCTCATTGCAGGAGCTGTTTGATCTTCCTTGTGTCCCTTCTTCGAACTTCTCCCCTTCTGTCCGTGGTGAACTGTGATACCAGATGAAGCAGGACCACATCCACATCAGGATTATACCCCGACAACATTATTTCTGCAGAAGAAAGTGCCAGCCTTGACCAAATGTCGCCTCTGAGGCTATTGCCAGGGACTTGATCAGGGATGGGATATTTAGCATCACCACGGTTGAATCCAGGTAATCACTCAATTGGAAAAATAACTTAGGTGCTGTGTAATGAGATCTGACAGAAACGTAGCAGTAAATGATTCAATTACTCAGCTTATTTCAGTGATGGTGCCAGGATGGATGCAGAGGTGCTGGGTCCCTCCAGCTGACAGCAGCATGCTCCCGTAGCCCGGCAGCAAGCCTGGGGCAAGGCTGTGGCTTGTGGCCTCCCATCTCGTCATAAATATACTAGAGAATTGAATTATACTATATAGAGTGAGTATACTAAAAGTATAGCTGATATGTATGTATATATACACTAAAATATTCCATACGCTGAAATACTCCATACACTGAGGCCCCCAGTAGTCCTATTTCTCCTTCAGCCCCATTTCCCATCTCCTCACCCCCAAACTGCTCCTATCTCATTCCATCTTGTCTCTGTACTCTCTTAAATACCTTTTTCTCAGCTGCGAGCCAGCAATATCCACTCTGTCCATGGGTATGATATTCCCTCCAGGTCTTATTTTTCTAGTTCCTTTGCAGACATGTGCAAAAGATCTGTTTTTCAGAGCACTCAGTATTTCCCAGGAATTGGGTTTCTTCAACAAGCAGCAATGTATGTGTTGCCCTCAAAACCATCCAGCCCTTGCTTTAATACTGGCTGTCCTGGGACCCATTTCTACATCACTTTGGGCTCTGGGTTAGGGATAGAACACCAGGATGCTCTGATCTGGCAGGATTTTCTACTCCCTCTGAATCTGGCAAGTGGCAGATCCCCTTCTTTCCTAAAGCGCTTTGCAAGGAAACTGCTTGTATATTGTATTGAAAAGGAGCATAACATCTGCATCAGCGGCATTAGGATTTTCCTTCATCGCCCAGGATTGCTGGCTTTGTGAACCAGCTCCCGGGGTAAGCCACTGAAAAACTTCCCACCTGACGTAAGGCACTAGCTGATTTCATCATCCCAAAAGCTTTCCAGGAAGCCCTGAGTCAGGAGTTCATGTTCCTCTTCTCTCACCCAGCCCATTTCCCAGACCTTCCCAGCAGTGGTCAGGCTTGGAGCTGGAGACGTCATCACAGAAATGGGCCGGAAAAAGCATGATTTTGGGGGTGGGTGGGTGGGGAATTCCTTATCACGGGTCTTTCTTCTGTGGTTTTGCAAGCAGATCACCTCCAGCTTGGCTGGAGCTCTTCCCAGCGTCTTTTTGAAGGGTTTTCGCCCTCTGGAGGCTAACATTAGGAAAGCAAAAAAAAAAAAAAGAAAAAAAAAAGCTCAAATTTTACGTTTGCAGAAATGCAGCCCCCATGAGAATAAACCTGCAAAGAGCTCCTGGGCTTCAAAGTGCTTCTCCTGAAAAGCTGATCATGGGCGAGGACAACTCTTGCATGGCACTGAAAGCTTCAGTGGGACCCAGAGGCATTGCGCTCAGCCTCAGCCTTCCCATTCCTGCTTGCAACAGCACTGAAAAATGCCCAGATACTGTTGAATCATGCTGCCTTGACAATTCCAGATAAGCCCTGCTGATCTTGTTCATTTTAAAATGATTTTATTCCCCTTTTTTTTTTCTTCTCCCATCTTTGCCATAGGTTGTGCATTATAAAGGACTACACAGAGGCTAAAATGCACATGACATTTCTAAATTTTCAAAATGAAATGTTTGGATATCCTTTGAAATTCCCATAGTTTGTTCTGATCAGACATAGCTCCTTTCATTTGCCTGCAATTAGAACCGGGGGAGAAAAATAGTAGGTTTTTTTCCTTGATGCAACATACTGGGAGGGAAAGGGTGACACTGAAAACCTGAGCTCAGGTTTGGTTTGCACTGGGCTTGGTCTAGCAGCATCTACATATCTGTCTGATTTTTTTCCCCTGTGTCTTTCTGCAGTGACTCGGTCCCAGTTCCCTGGAGACCCCGATAGCCTGTGAGGTCCTTCTGTTCCTCTGGATTTTTCTTGCCCTCTAGTACATCCTCTGTCAAGCTAACACACAGCTCAGCCTTGTGAGTCTCAGGAGGAACACAAAAACTGCTGTGCATGGGGGCACGAAGCCAAGAACATGCCCGATGAAGGCCGTTTACCAGGCGTGGGTGATGTGATTCAGTGAGCTGGAGCCAGAGATGCAGAACATCCCCTCCCGACCAATGCTCCCACGCAGGACACACTGTATTTTGTGTTTGCTCTCTTCCAGCCAGGCCAGGTCCTTGCATGTCTGCCAAAACGACAGCTTGAAGCCAGATGTGTGGAAGATAGCTAGCACCTAGCTTCTACCAGTGGCATAAACACCCATGGGTGCTGACAAAGGTTAGGAGCCTACATAAGAATGATGTTCCTAAACATCTTTGTGGACCTGGATCTTGTTTCCAGAACACAAAGCACATAACAAACGTGAGGATGATTAGATTTCCGTAGTCTCAGAAACATTCACCCACTGTTTCTTACACCTACTGTCCATTTATCTGTAAGGTGAGAAGTTGCCCGCCTGTGATCTTTACACCTCAAAAGCTCAAAAAATTCCCATATTCTGCCAATATGTCACAGGTCTACATCACCACTCATGGTTGGAAGAGAAGATGTGCAACACCATGAAGCAGCCAAGTGTCCCACTCTTGTCCTGTCCAGCTCCATACCCAATCTCGATGAGATGCCCACCTCCACCTCTGCGACATTCAACACTTCTGCATGGGGTCAGCTCCATCCCACAGGGCTGCCGAAGGGAAAGACACAAGCCTTTTCCAAGGGGAAAACCAGAGATTGTGGGAAATCGAAGTCTAGACAGGAGAGGGATTATAAGGAAAACCTAGATGGGATTGGCCACGTTCTTGGTCCTTGACTCAGAGAAGTGATGAAGGTTTACCCAGTGCCACCTGTCCAGTCCTACAGACTAGGATTGGGTTGGCCTTCAGCTTCTCTGTGAGGCTAATTTGACTTCCCATCCCTGAGCTTGTCAAGGTCCCACTGGTCACTCAGTCATCCACAGGCTGCTCTGGGCCAATAGCTCAGCAGCTGTCCAGGGCCACAACCAGCCACCACGGTTCCTTGGTGCCAACACCAGCAAGCCTGGGCAGGACTCAGTTCAACAAGCTTTGATGTTTCTTGGTCCCTCAGCAACTGAACCCACAGCTGTGAGTTCAACACCCTGGATCTTCATACAGGACGAGGAGATGTCTGTTTACCTCCAAGAGTGACTGTTCCCATTCTTGGATAGGTCTGAACTTGGGAAAAAGCCTTCTACAAGGCTAACCAAAAGGAAAAGAAAAACCAATTCACTTGCAGCTCCCTCTATCTCCATAAAAAAAAGCAATACCATTTCTTACTGTGCTCTGTTGGAGAACCACATGCATTCATGAGACTCCAGGGGAACTCATTGCCATTGTAGCCAGGTGGCAGTGGCAGGTAGCTCCTCCATGGGACCTCTTTTGGTGTGTAAGCAACTATTTGGTGTAAGGAAGTGTGCTACTTAGTTGGGTTTGCTCTCAGTGATTCCCAGTACAAGAACTGTGGGAAGACATGTGGGGACGGGAACCTGGACGTAGAAGCAGGTTGCTCTGTCCCGATTCCCATTTTAGGGGGCTTGGGGGTGATTTTGACAGGATGGCTCCCTGGGCATGGCACTGGTTGTGGGTAAGGGCTGAGAAAAGAGATTTTCCCCTTTTTTTTCAGGGATAAGATATAGAGTCAATGAACCAAGTTACATTTTAGCAAAAGAGGAGGACCTGTCACCACACGGCAGAGGGACAAAGCTGGGACAGGAGACACTTGTCACAAAACCCCTAGCAGTTCTGGGTACCACTAGAGTAGGGAGCAGGACAACATCAGTTAAACCTAACTATTGCAACACCTGTGCAGCCCAGCACCTCCTAATGTGAGCAATACCATTCCCAGCTCCTGTAGGCAGTAAATTACTTAATAATTTAATACCGTGCTCTACAACAGAGGTAAATATGTTTTGGTGGAGAAGTGGAGGTAAATGCATTTCAGTGGTGGATTACATCTGATGTGTACTGAAGTTATCAAATCGAAGCAGAAGCCAGAAGGGCACTTTCATAGCGTGTGGTGAGAGGGGTACAGTCACAGGGCTGTGATCATTACTGCAGATTTGGGCTTGGCTTTGTCAGTGCTTTACAGGGAACCCAGGAAGGCGCCAGCGATGTTTTGAATTCTGTCTGCGAGGCTGGGATTTGTACAGCTGAGCAAGTTTTAATGTGATGTTTTCCAAGGCAATAGATGTGGAAGCCCGAAGTGCCACTATTATAAAACTCCAGTCCAAGCAGAGGCACATTTTAAATAAGCAATAAAGATGCAAGAGCAAGTCACTACCAAATAGCAATTCCACTGAAAGATCACAAAGCCATGACCAGGCACAACATGATTTTTTTATGCATATTAAAGTAATTGGAAAGTTGCCTTGTGCTTGCTTCTCATCTTATTAAAGGACCTGCTGCTATGAGGACACGTGGGGTCATTTTTTGATGGTGCTAGCACTCTGCACAATTTCTTGGCTGAGTTTCACAGCGTGCCAGTAAACAGTTACCAGCTTGTTTACTGGAAAAGCAAGGAAAAGCCTTGTACAGTCCACCAACTATTAGCCGCTGCTGTTTTTTTCATGTGGGCATCGGTGCTGCAGCCAGGAGCAGTCTGAGGAGTATCAAGAAGGATTACAGAGCCCTGGGAGCAGCGGTGAGGGACTCTGGAGTGCAGGTAGTTTTTTCATCAGTCCTCCCAGTCAGAGCAAGGGTTTGAAAGGGCCAGTCAAATCTGGCAAATCAATGAATGGTTACGGGACTGGTGCCACAGCCAGGGGTTCAGCTACTTAGACCACGGGACTCACTTAGAGAAACCTGGGGGCTGATGGGGTCCATCTGTCAGAGGAGGGAAGGAGCATCTTCGGTCATAAGCTTGGCAAGCTGCTGAAGGGGGCTTTAAACTCAAGTTGCTGGAGGAGGGGAACCTCAATCCATCCCACTCCTACCAGTTCGATGTCAGTGCCAGCAATAGACGCCCAGAGCCTGGAGAGGGATCGCAGGTCAGCAGGAGAGCACCTGAAGAGCAGCACAGAGGAATTCCAGCCACTCCAGCCAGTAAGTCAGCTTCATCGGGGGCCCAACTTAAATGTCTCTATGCAAACGCACGTAGCATGGGGAATAAACAAGAGGAGTTAGAGACGTGCATACACCTGCAGGGCTGTGATTTCAGACCTTCTTTACAAGATGATTTAATGTACTTACACATTATTTTGCACTTGGATAAGCAGATCAGCAGCCAAGACTTGAAATGACAATAAGGTCTGCGATCGCCTTACCATCCACCTCGGTCAGCACTGCTATGCAGGAACAAGGAAACGAAGGAGTCCACACACATGGCTGAGTATCTGCAGCTTTAGCATGTTTCCTCATGCCTGATGTGCACATGTCATATTAGCAATATGTGAAAATTTGACTCAGCTTGGCTGACGCTGAACATGAATTGCAGCCCTAGCAAGTAAAACAAACCCATAAGTCATTCTCCAGCCAAGCTGCCAAGAGGCTCGTCAATACCTGGGCAGAATTCTATGGGTGCCACACTGCCAGACTGCGTCCGCAGCCCACCACTAATAAGGAAAAATGATCGCAGTTGAGCTCTCCTTTAGTTCATCTCAGCCTACATGGAGACCTAATCCTGCAGACAAATTCTCAGCTGGCCCAGCTGCAGGAGGAAGAAAGGGAAGCTCATTTTAGAAAAAGCAGCACAATTTTGCCTTGCTCAGCCTGCAGTTCCTCACACGGCAGAATTGCACCACCTCACCGTGACCCCAAGGAGTTACACCAGCAGCACAGACATGCCACGCAACGTCCAACACATTTTGGGAAGCAGCTGGTACTTCTACTTAGTCCCAAACCCCAACTTTTGCCATGCTGAGCACTGTGTTGTGCCTGGTCGCATCACCACCTGCTGGGTAAGCAGACAGGTATCTCTGGAGTCAATCATTGCTTGTGAGTTACTAACTTGAAACCCAGCCTTTCTCAGCTGGGCAGCTCTTTGCCTGTACAAGGATAAGAGGAATCAGGTCTGTGTAAGAAGTGAAATCCAAAACCAGGAGGACAAAACGATGTTTTTTCCCCATTTCTAAGCTGGGTCTGACCCATCACCATTTTCCGGCTCAGTCCCTATGCGTCAGCTGGGAAAGCTGTGAAGGCAGCTGTCTTCACCTCTGCTGGGGCATCACAGCTAACCCAGCTGCCATCACCCCTTGGCTGGGAGCTGCAAAAGTCAATACAGTTGGACAAATGAGGGGTTTTTGTGAATTTTTTACCTATACCTGCCACCCTGCATAGCATCTGTGCATCCCATGTGTGCTGTTTGCCTGTCTCATGAATGGTGCGTATGTGGTACATAACACCACTTGCAGCAAGAACAGGGACAGAAGGAAAGCAGCATAAGGAGTGTAGAAAGATGGTGAAGAAAAGGAAAATATGAAAGTAACTATGAAAGGAGAAATAAAAAAGAACCTCTGTAGAAAGCTACAGCAGAGCTCAACAAGACGATGGCACGTCTCCCTCTGGGTTCATTAACCACTAATAGGATTTATGAGAAGAATCTGTCACACTCTTAGGAGTATTTAGAAAAATGAAAAAATAATCTGGAAAGCATCTTACACCCTATAAACATCTATCCTGTCTAATGAACACTTTATGCTTGTTAATAGTGGAGGAAGTAAAAGGAGCCAGGAAGAAGTCGAGCAGGGTCCAGTTTGAGATGAAGCCCCTGAGGTGTGTAAGGACCAGGTATTTAGGTGCCCCGAGCATCTGGTCTGGCCTCCAGCCACCACTCAGTGGCTGTTGATGTCCCACGTGTTGCACCTGGAGCCCATACGTATGTCTCCAATGCCCACGAGCACCTCAGTGATGCTTGAGGCCTTCAGTGAAGCAAAGCAATGGAGCTTCCATGGGCTTCTCGGTACGGGTGCTGCAACCTGATGCCACAACCTGAATGGACCAAAATCCTCCACCATAGCACAGACAGTCCAAAATGGCTTCTGGGAACCTGGGAAATGCTCGCCCTTGCTTGGGGAGAGAAATGCCAGGCAATGACGTACGCAAAAGCAACTGTACCACCAAAGCCAGGACTAGGGACACTGAGGCAATGCCTGTTGCGCTCCCGTCTCCCCCCCAGAGCTGACCTTCTCGAGGACTTTTTCATTTCTTCTGGGCTTTAGGAGCCCTAAATGAAAACCAATTAAGTAATGCCTGAGGCATTTCCAATGCCCTGAGCAAAACCACCCTGATAATCCTCAGCTTTCAACACAAGGTGGCAGGCTGTCCCCAAGGTGGGGAGCAGCCCAGGCAGTCCAAGTGGCCAGAAATGGTCTTTTGTCACCACAGAAAGGAAAATCCTGCTCCTTCTTGTCACTTCTTAGAGGAGGGAGGAAGGGCACAAGGTTTCTGTGGAACTTGTAGTGACTCAGGGAGAGCTGTCCGTAGTGAATGAAGGCTCACTGCTGTGAAACGCTGCCTCTGAGCCTGAGCTCTCATCCAAAACAAGGTACCAGCCTGGGAGGAAGGCGGCTGAGGGGTACCCGCAGCCTGGTTGTGGTGATGGTGGGATGCTGCTGTGGATGCGCCTCCCCACCTGGAAATTCGGTACCGGCAGCACCCTCAGTGCACCCCATTTAGTGGTTTGGCTAGCAGGACTTGTGGCCAGAGTGGAGAGGGCAAAGCTGAGGGCTGTTTCCCATCATCTGGGCCTGCGTCGCCCACCGGCACTTGTCTGGTGACCACTGGGCTGTGTCTAAGCCTGGTTACCTCACTAAACCTGACCCTGATCTTGATCCTGACCCCGACCTGCAGGCTGACTTTGCAGCTCGACCTCAGCCCTGCCTCATCACCTCAACTTGCCCGAGGACCTGAACTCTCGATTGAACCTGGCCACCATCTCCGGACCTGCAGCAAACCTGCACCAGCCGTTTTGGTAGGGGAGAAGGGAGCGCTAGGGAGATGCCTTCGAAGGACTCTGACCAGTGCAGACATAGCCCCAGCCCAGCTGCCCAGGGTTACCCCAGGGGTTCACATCCCTATGGGGGGCTGCTGGGGACATCTACCTGGTCCCCACCAGCCACTGATGGAGGAACACAGCACCCACACAGAGCACAGGGCTCCCTGCAGAGCAGAAGCTTCCCGTGGCTTGTGGGGCTCCTTGCCCCGAAGTTTATTCACAGGGCGATTTACATTATATTGCAAAGAGCGACTACGCACAGTGGGACCGTGGAAAGAGCAGTCTGATCCATCAGGTCTCACATCTACGGTAGCTGCTGGCACTAGGTGACTGGTGTGCTGCCTGTGACACCGGTGTCAGAGCCTGAACACACCGCACGAATGGCCTGAAGCTCTGCCTTCCCCTTGCCCAGCTGAGAGCATCCCCAGTTCATTAAGCCGATTTGCATACAGCTCTGTATGAAGTCATTAAGAAGTGCTAGATGCAAGAGCGAAACTGGATGAAAGCTTCACTGGTGGGAACAATCCAAGGAAATCCCAGTGCTCAAGCTCCAGTTTGCCTCAACAGAGGGGAATTCACTTAAAGGCTGATTTGATTTGTGTAGCTCCGAGAAAAACCAGCTGACTGGGTGTAGGACATATCTTTGGCTCTAAATCAGCCATAAATACCAAGGGTTGTTTGAAGCAGACTGGAACAAACACGCTGGACCAAGCCCATCTCTGGCTGCCAGCTGGGGAGTCAGGGTGGGCAGCAGAGGAGGCAGAATTTCCCCTCACTTATGGAGAGCTGATGTGTAACTGCTCACAGGGGTTGCCTTCTCCACACACCCATCTCTAGAACGAGACTCTGCAGATTTTGGCTGTGCTGGACCTGTCCTTCCCTCCCATGCAGCTTGCTCATGCCCTCCAGCCACTGCACAGCACCACATTGTGAGTCCTCAGACACCCGCGCCGTTCGTTGCACTAGAAATGCACCTTCTCACTTCAAGAGCTTTTGATCTCGCAATTGCCTCCCTGGGGACGCTGAGATAAGGACAGCAACCAGTTATGATCTGGCTTTGCAGAAGTGATTAGGTATCCTGTGTTACTCATTATCTTCCTGTTATCATTTTCTTTTCTTCCTTTGAAAAACCACTGTTTGTTAAATCAACTGATTTATCCTTTGCCAACGCACCGGAGGAGCGGTGCCCAGTTTGGTTTCCTTCTCCCAGGTTGCTGGCTGGGGGGACTCAAGATGGGTGGTTTCTTAGTGATCCCCCACATCTGAGCCCACCTCTGGTGGGTACCTATTAAATCCTATTAACTGCTGCTACCCTAAAGCCTGGGGGAACTCACCCTCCCTGTGAGTGCACAGGGAATTTTAGCTCTTGCAAGCCAAGAGCTGCTGCACTAATAAAATTAATGAGAACCTTGTTCCCTAAATACCCGCACGCAGCTGTGCTGCTGCATAAACACAGGCCGGCTCGTGCAATTCCCACGGGACCTCGTCTGTCCCCAGGGTCCCTCTGTGCCTGAAGGTGCTCGTGGACTTGCAGCACCAGGCAAGCTCCAGTTGCTGCTGACGTTGGGAGCAGAAAAGCTGCGCTGAGCTGCCCGCAGCTCCCCAGAAGCTACGTCCACGGAGCAGGATGAGGCCTGGAGGCACAGCCACAGCTGCTGCTTGATTGCTCCAAAAACCACGAGGCAAATGGAGCAGCCCTGGGTAGCAGGGAGCAAGCACCTCTCAAAGACTAGCTTTAACAAGATGTTCGTTAATTCCCCTAATATTTCACACGTGCACAGGGAGTTAGAGGGTCCTTCCTGAAGAAAAATTCATTTGCAGTACAAAGCAGTCCCTTGGGCTGACAACATGGAGAGTTTTTTTATTTGCTCAGAAAGCAAAATGGAATTGCACGGCTCCGAAAGGGAGCAATGAACTGATTTAAAAGGATTTGTCCTTCACGTCTGAAGAAAGTCATTGGTGCTGTGCCTGAGGTCACATGAGAAGTGTGTATGCTAAACTCTTGCTTGTCTACATAAAACAAGGCTTTCTTGGTAGGACTGGGCAAAATTCCTCTCTAAATAAAATATTTAACTGGGGAGGATACAAATTTTCTGCTGAAACTGTTCAAACAGAAAGATTCCTACAGGTGAGTTGACTTGACTTTTTTTTCCTCTTCTCTCTATGAGAAGAACAAAGCTGATCATCTCTTCCCCTCATGCTCTTAGCTGTGTCCTCTCCTTGTCCCCTGCCCTGTGGCATTTCAAGTGCTCAACCAGTTCCTCCATCTGCCGCTTTGCTTCATCCCGCTACGCTGGCTGCAAACCAGCCCAGCAAACATCCTCAAGGTCTCCTGCCCGCTCGGTGAGCTGAATCAGCTGCCCCATCAGGGGATCTGCCCAGGAGTCAGGCAAGAGGAGGCGGCAGACAGCAAGACCAGCCATGCTCACTTACAGCAGGGGCGAGCTGCTAGCACAGCCCTCCACATAGTCCTGCTGGAGTATTTTGCCAGCTAAAAGTTATTCTTAAAATTGGGGGTGGGGTCCAGGAAGCACCAAGCGGTGATTGTGCTATTCAGAAGAGCTGTGTCCTCCAAAGGCTTTAAATATTGCTGCTAGCTTAGTGCTCCATGTCTTAGTTGCCCCAATCAGAAAGGATGCCAAAGGCTGGCTGCAGTTGCCTGGGCAAATTTTGAGTCTGGTACAAAACTCTCAGGATTTCTGTAGCAATTCTAACATAAAAGTGGACAGACAGGCTATCGCTAGCCGACTACAGCAAAAGCTAAACCTATCTTTTTCAATACTTGGCAAAGACTGCATTTAATACTAAGTAAATACTGCATTCTTGAAACCATTTACCTTTAAAATGAGCAGGCTGGATGAAAGACTTCCCTGGCTCTCCCAAACGCATAAAAAGGAAAGATTTATTTTCTTGCTTGGCTGAGCAATGCTGGTGGACAGCCATACCTCAAGTTTTCCTTCCTGCTTCTATCATGTCTGCTTATCAGAAAGTATCACCTGTTTACTCAAGATAAGACAAACAGAGTTTCCTCATCTGAGACCTCTTGGAGACATCCTACGAGCATCCTTTGTAGTCTGAACCGGACAACCTGCAACCAACAGCCCCATGAGCATGCAGCTCAGGCTGGTCAGATTTGCAGATGTTCTGAGCTAGATTAATGTGTGTTTTTAAGCAGAACCAATGTGAAAGCTGGGCTGTGCTCCACAGGGAGCATCTGACCAACTTTAAAGCTTTGAAACAGAGGGAGAAAGCAAAAGCTGCTCTTCCCAGAAAGCAGTAGGGACTGGCACCTGTCCCATCTGACCTTGATTTTTGGCCATGGGAATGGACGTTGTGGCCATGTGTACGCAGATTGGTGTTGCCTCATGGCCCCTTGCCATTGGATGTGAATAAGTGGGTAGGCATGGGCTGGTAGTGGCGTGCAGTCCTTAGCGGGACTAAAACCCACCAGCAGCAAGCGGCTTTGGTCTGTGCTGGCTAGTGGGAAGGGGAATGATGCTTTTCTTTTGGGATACATCCTGCAATAGCATCAGTGGAGAGCGACCACAGCCACATCTACCCCAGAAGCACAAGCCCCATGCAATCAGTGGGGCCAGAGGGATGCATTTGATAAAGTCTACGCTCAAGGCACTTGCCCACACAGCTCCCAAGGTCATGCCTACACACCAGCAGCCTCTGCCATGTGTGTCAGCAGCACCACGTCATATTGTCCCCTGCCTCATGGTGCTGGGACCACGAGGATGGTGGATTTGGATGAGCCAGCAGTGTGCTGAGCCAGCTACCGTACAAGGGATGTGGGGAAAGGAGACAGGAGACAAAACAGGGGATGTGCCACATTCATCCAGCAAAGCCCCCCTATGTCACATCTCTTTCACCTGCTGCCAGCAGCACTGTCTCACCCCCTGGAAGACCCCCCCCGAGGTGTGTCAGGTGAGAGCACGTGTTCTTCCCCATTCCTTGCCGGGGTTAGGATAGGGCAAGTGTTTTCAAGTGTAGGCTAATCCCATGAGATTTGTCTCGCCAGCTTCCCTTTTGTAACAGGAAGGATAGCAGGCAAACAATAATTGCAGGAAATGTACAACTGATTCAGGCAAAGGTAGAAGGTTTGCTCCGGATCAGCCTTATGTGCAGATGGGAACCAGGAGAAAAGTCAGTGCTGAAAGCTTGTGGGTCTTCTTCATGGACTTTTTTTTTTAACTGAGAAATGCTATTTTGTCACAAATGAAGTCTTGTGGAAATGTGTCTAACTCCACAAAACTACGAATGAAACACTGACAGGGTTACATGCCAGCCTGCTTTCTCACTGCCTGTGAGCCCTAGCCGCAATCAGTGATGCCTCCAGGGAAACTCTGCCCAGCAGAGCTCTCCCATGCTGAGGGTCCTAGGGTGTCTCAGAGCCCTGCTAGGGAGCCAAGGCATCTTAGACACCTCTTGGACACCTGGGATACTCAACAAGCAAAAAGAACTACTTCTGGGCTTGGTGGAAGGATCTCAACACCTTGGCCCAGGGCAATTTTATCCCAGTGCTCAAGTTCTGTAAAACGTGAGTATTCACTGATTTGGGTGACAGCTAGCAAAGAAGAGAGGAACCATCACCACCCATGGATAAGCCTCTGTTTCAGTCCCAGTATCATTTATCAGATAATTAAAATGAAGTATTTTGTTTATTTCAACATATTTTTTCCTATATTTCCTTCTCTTAGAGACCCTATTAGAGATTCTTAGTTAAGGTCCCAGAGCAGGATGTATGTTTTACAGTATGTAATGAATCTGAGCTGGAGGGAAAGTCCAGCTTTCCACCATCTCTAACCTCAGCTATGTTCAGCCTCCATTCCCCAGCCCCTCAGACAGATTGAACACTCCAAAAATTGGACTGGGGGAGAGCCTGTGATGCATCAGCCCTTCTGTAAGGATCAGCATGTCCAGTGACCTGGGACCTGAGGAGGAAGAGTCCCAGCGGAGGGGCTCTACCTGCCAGTCCGCAGGTCTGGTCCTCCTCTCCATCCACACTGGCAAACAGAGGATTTACACCTGTGCCAATGAAAATACGTCAGTGCAAAACTGGTGTGAGAGGAAATTCAGGCTGAATGTTTGCTGTCCTTTCTGTTCAGCTGGGACCAGTGAGAAGGTCAAACCCGTGCCCAACGTCAGCTGAGCTTGCTGAATGCACACCCTAACCTAAGATCGGGGTTTATTTTCATGTACACAGTCCACTGTTGATATTTCTTCTCCATTTTTGTGCCAACCATTAAGAAAGAACCACCTTTGAGCTGCAGTAATAAAAGGGCCAGGTGTGCTGATTAATAAACAAACTAATCTTTTTAATCCATAAGTGGCATTTTCAGGATGTGTTAACCTGATAGTTCGGTATTGCCCTGTCCCATGTTCCCCTTTCTCTCTTGGAGGGGTTTTGGGATGTGCAGCAAGAGTTTTCTCTCCAGATCTGTTCTACAGGTGATGTGTCTGTACTGGGCCACAATCCCACAGGGTTCCCAGTCATTTCTAGAGGTGAGATCTGAAAGGTTATTGGGAGAAAACAAGTCTGGAAGAAATCATAAAATGCACACGCAGCCTAAGATATTTGGCTTGGCCAGGGACAGCCTGTAATCCTCATAAATACCTCCCTACATCGATGATGTCTGGACCTGGTCCAGGCTGAGCTCCTCAGGAAGGGACTCTCAGAAACCTGCAAAGCTGAACACAGATCTACCCAAGCAAGTACTGAGCAGACGGAAGTATCTATAGGCTTAGGCAATGGCTGATCAGGACTTTCAGAGTATTTAAGAAGGGTATAGATAATGGACGCAGGACTTGGCACCTGAAGTGGCAATTAAGTACTCACATCCCTACGGGCGCTTAGTTTTGGCTAGGGTGTCATCTACTTTGAAAAACACAGGGACTTTCCAGCAAAAAACTGTTGTTATACACAGCACCTCACACCCATACCTGTTTTACTTCAGAAATACCAATATGATGCAGTCTCAGCACATCCAAGAGATATGAATAAGGCCGTGCCACTATGCTTATCTCGCCCAAACCCTTTCAGGTTCAGTTTGCAGTTGCTCAGCAACACCTGCATCAGTTCTGCATGGGTGGCAAAGATGTCAAGCTTAGCCTAAGGGATCAGACCAGTGCAACTGCATACCACAGAGGCATTTTTGGTGGTGGCAAATGAGAGAGCTCAGGGGCCAAACAAAAGCCAAACTTTGGTCTCAGATCTGGGGATCCGAATTGCAAATCAAGGTTGTGTCTGGCATTTGACCCCTTTAGCACCTACCCCTTTGGCCTCTAACACTGACGTGAGTGTTTTCCTTGTTAAGAAATTATTTTTTTTGGCTGCTCACATCTGTCTTGCTCTATTAATCTCTCTCCTCTTTTTTCTTTCTTTCTCAACACAGAAAGCAGAGCAAACTGAAGCCATTAGCACAACCTGGGCCCCCAACTAGGGGAAAACCCTCTAAGTGAGGCTGCTGAGAAAAGGATCCCATATCTAGCAAGGCATAAGAGATTTGGTACTCAAATACCACCATGTTCTACAGCATTTCAACCTTGCTTCAGCTGGATCTGAGCCCCAAGGCAACCAGTCCTCCTTGTGTGTAATGGCAAGCCTGGACACCGAACTGAGGGCAAAGTATTACGGTAGGAACAGATGCTCAGAAGTGAGGTGTTGCCTCTTTCTTCATGTTGGGTCTAGGCATTTTTGCAATATAACTGCATCTTTACACACTGAAATACTCCCAGTAGTCATTCCCTATGGAATCAGATGTTTAAGGACAAGTGTCACAGCCCTGAGGGCACTGACAGGCTTTGCAAACTCTTTGCTCCTCTCTTGGAGGTTTGCTTGCTTCTATGGAAGGTCAGCTCTGCCATGGTGCAGCTGTGTAACGAGGGATCAGACTGCTGTGAAGACAGCAAAGGTGCGAGAACAAGCTGGGAGACATCTCCTTGGGGACCGCACCTTGGCTCAGGAGCCACATTTAAGTTTTGCACTCGGTCCTTGGCGAAGCCACGTTGTGCGTCTGTGTGCCCACCCTTGTACCTTGCTAATCCTAATACCGACTTGCTGACATGACCTCCCGGCTTCACCTTGGACCTGTGCCTTTACTATGGGCTCATTTGGGGATGGGGCTGTGGCTGAACGCGGTCCCCGTCATCACACCTGCTCTGCTTTCCTTGTTCAGGTGCCCATCACTGCGCGTGCTGCTCTGCCAGCTTCTTCTGCTCCCTGGCACTGGATTTCTCCTGCCCCTGTGGATTAAGTGTCCACCCAGGCAGTTGTCAGCCAAGTCCTAAGTAAGTCCCTCAGCAGGTGCCTTTCCACTGGTTTTCCTAGGAATTTGTCTGTCCTTGGAAACATGCTATTGCAAGTCAAGCAGAAGCTGTGCTGGAGACTTCCATGCCAATGGAAAGCACTTGAAGGTTCAGGGTAATGTGTTATCCAGCATTTGGGATATCTGTTGGCAGTTCCAATCTGCAAGAGAATTCAGTTCCTTATGGCCCATCTATCTTGAATAAAAAGCACCTATTGGACTGATGAACATCATGGATCAGGCACAAAGCAGAGACACTTGGAGAAAGTCTAACCAACCACCACGAGAACGTGATAGTGCAAAAATTCTACCAGGTAGTGGATGAGAGGGGGATGCTTTTGGGAGGGGTGGGGGTGGCATTTGTCAGGATTCCCCTGATAAGCGACTAAATTGTGCCAGAGTCCTTCCACTCTACCCAGAAAACAAACTGTACCCTTCCTTAGTGCTGTTACAGGGCAGAGTTTCCCTATTTCACAAAGCTATAAGCAAACAAGGAAGTCTCTATTAGAAGATGGGAATTCAGGTGAACCGCCTCTCCCCTTCCAGTAACACTGACAAAAGCCTGCTTAAATGGTCCTCTACAGGAGCCAGGGTGCCTCTCCCCACTGCCCTGGCTCCAAGGTCATCGCTGTGTCTCACACCTCGTACACTGGCCTTGGCTTGTCTCTCCAGAGTCCTTAGGGTGCAGGAACTTTCGGGACTCTTCAGCAACCTCCCACCTGCTTAGCACAGAACTGTAAAAAAGTGAAGTTGTCTTATGAACCATAGAAGTAATGATTTTTTTCCACAGCTTTATATCCAACACCTTCTACTGCAATATCATGGAGTCCCACCACGTTCCCTATAATACTCACCATAACAATAGTCAAGCCACCACACCTGCCCTAGACCCTACTGTAGTCCTTCTGTGTCCTCTCTATGCCTCTGTTCCCAACTCTTTCCTGTATTTCCAACAGATTTATCCCTTACCTCCCCATAGTGCCCCCCAATTCATTTCTATACTCTCCCTCCCTTCCTAATACCATCAGCCAGCTCATGTGTCTCCTGCCTGGCTCAGCCTGGCTGCTGGCCTGACAAAAGTCTTCACCATATAGTCAGCAACCACTTAATTGGCATTTGAATAGCTGGACGTGTTTTCCAGCTGCTGAGTAGCCAAACAAAACATACTTGTCTTTTAGGTATTTGTCATTTAGCCCAGCCTCTGACATGTAGATATTTATTAACATTGAGATTACAAGAAATGACAATATCTCTGTCCTTCAGAGAAACAGTGTGATCAGTCTAAAAGGTGTTAGGGAAAGAATTAACAAACATTGCAAAACACAAAGCATACTCATGGCTGAAAAAAAACCCCTTCCTCAAATTAGTTTGCTTCTCCCAATACACATGGGGTTGTCTTTTAAAAATTGCTATGGATGACTGGCCAGGGGACCTTTGTGGCAACGTTGTCTTCTTTCCAACAGCAGAAAGAGTGGTCCTTGTCCCAGAGCAAAGAAGAGTTTGATTTAATAAAAAATAGGTCTTGGAGCTGGACCTGTGGGTCAGAGGGAACATATGGTGGTGAAGACATCTCATTCATGTCTCCAAAGGAGAAAAAAGATCAGATTCACACAGGAAAAGTGCCTTTCACAGGGAATTGTACCAAAGACAAAGGTTTCTGTATAGACAGAAATTTCTGTTTTGCCTAGTCATTTTCTATGCAAAAGAGGAAATGGCTTGCTCAATGAATGGACTATTTGTACATGGACTCTCTGCAAGCTGGAATTCATAAATCCTTTTTGCATTTGCCTTTCTTTGGGCTCAATTACCTCTAGTCATCCATGCGGTGAATCCACAGCTCTCATGGAGGGATCTGACCTTTGCTGTCTCATGCCTGTTCAGGATTTGCAGTGAGCTGATGGACATTTAGGGCAGAAGGGTGACTGGGAAGCAGCTGTATGACCAGAATGCTCTTTACCAGTAACCAGCATGATGCATAAACATGTACTGACTGGGTCGAAAGGTCTCTTTTCATTGGAAAGGATATGCAAATCCATGAACTAAATATACGTGCAACCCACTGACATGTACTTCAGCCAGCACGCATTAAACGTGAATCAGTAGCAGTTGTACAGCCCCTATTCTTTCACCTTGGAGCCTCCCACAGATAGCAGATGCCTTTTTCTTCACCTTCATAAGCACAGAAAACACTTTGGAGGACCTGCCCAAGGTATTGTACGTTAATATCATATATGACATTTGCTGTCAGAGCAAGGATTTTAAATCCACTTCTTCTAGGCAAGTTTATTATCCTAACGCCTACCTACATAAGGCTTCCTCCCTCTTGTAAATAAATTGAGTACTAAGTAAATAGAATACTAAGTGAAAGGAGCATGAGAACATAAGAAAAGGCAGTATACATATAGTCCATCTCTCCACTTCTGTGCCTGTCATGGGGACAAGATGAGAAGAAAAGGTCCTGGAGCTTTTTCCTTATACCCTCCCCATGCCCCAGGAGAAGAATACCATTTTTTAAGTCACAATCTAACACATCAACTTCCCCACCATGTTGGACTATGTGCCACGTTGACCAGACTTCAAAAGAAAGGTCTTGGCCCTGAAAGCAATCCCAGCTGAATTCTTCATGTGCATGAGGTCACTCCCATGCCAAAGTCTGTGCACTACTGGAGCTTTGACTCTTCAGGAGCTCCCATTCATGTCCTGCCTAAATCCTGCAGGTTCTGCTTGATTCCAGCTCCAGGAGATATCCTCTTCCCTCTCTCCCCACCTGGGTTCTGGCCACCTCACTGATGGCACCACCTGGATGATGACAACATTCTTCCATCTCCTTCTGCTGGTGTCTGTCTAGCCTGAGCATTGTCCTAGCTCGTCCCTTTGACACACCAGGACCATTCCTTGTGTCCCTGTCCTGTCCCATCTGTGTATCTTCAGCTACTACTTGTCCTGCTCTTTGGAGCAGGAGCTCTGGGTCCATACACCTTCAACACAAAGGTATCCTTCTGACTGCTGGGCTTCTCTGTGTTGTTACTATTACTTCTATTAATAACCTTTATGTGCACATAATTGCAATAATAAGTGGGAATTCCACAGCACACTGCATTGTATGGAGCCCTTAAGCCCCATGTTATGTAGAATACAGCTTTGCAGAGCTCTCCACACCCAAACCCCTCAGGTGATAACTTCTGTTTGGTAATGCACCATTAAAAAGCATTTCCTTCTTTGTTCATTGTCAGAAGAAAGTATGGGAAAACAGGCCATTGCCTGGAACGGTCCATTTTAAACGGGGCCCAGCTAACCTGAAGGAAGCTGCCTGAAGTTTCAGAAAGGGATGGGTGGGTTGTGATTTGTGGGTAGGGACTCAAAAATCCCTGGAGGAATTGCTGCGTGTTTTCTGTTAGGGGAAATCCAACAATCGCATGAACACAAAGGCGACCAGTTACAGGCGTTTTCCACTTCCTCTATTGGTTTTCACAAGAGTTCAATGAGTTTGCCATCGTTCTGCCGAAGTCCCTACTTTGGCCTGGGTTTCTGCCCTGGGATTTCCTATCAGCTATGAAGGCCCTTGGTTGCTTATTGTCAATACTGCTTTTAGCACATGAAGCTTTATATAACCCCAGACAAAAAGTATTGTTGAAACCACAGTCCGGTAAAGCACCCAGATCTCTAATTTAATAATAGAAGAGCTTCAGCAAGTCTAAAGTCTGAAAGAGCAGGTCCTGTATTAGGGATGCCAAATAGCTGTATCTCTGTCTAAGCCCACTAATGAAAAATGAACCACCTCATGTAGGAAAGCAGCCACCTGTGATACGAATGTGTCAAGTATTAGTGAATCGCATGGAAGTTTGCATGTATGGTTGATTGCTGGGATTAATAAAATATGGCCTTTGCTTTTAAATTAGATTTGTCCGGCTTCAGTTTCCCACATTTGCTTTTTCTGTGGTTTTTCTCTAGAAGATTAAATAGCCATTTAGCATTTTGTGCTTTCTCAACAAAATGATTACATTACACATTATTGTAGTTATAATTCTCCTATGATGAAATTCATAGAATGTGGTCATTAGCCTAAAAAAACACAATATAAACCCAAGTCACTTAAACCTAAAAGAAACCCATAAAGCTGGGCAGTGGCAGTGTACAACTGAAGTACTCCAAATACCTGAATTAATGAATTCCTGGTGCTTCAGGAAAAAAAGCAATCTTCAGGGACCTTATTCATGCAGATAAATAGTTTCAGTTGACCGCTGGCTGCAGTGAGACAGTCCAGAGCATGTCGCTCCTTTTGGTATGAAACCATGCAGCCTTCAGCGCTACTGGCAGTTCTAAATATATTACTTAAGTCAGATGTATAATGAGACATTTCATTACTTCCTTCCTTCTCAGCACATTACAACAAAGTGAATCAGGATTTGCTGTCCCTGTTAGGAGAAAAGGCTAATTCTTTGCTCTCTGCCAGGATCACCAGGACAACAGAAATATCTCTTTGCTGTCCCTGTGCACGTTAGAGCAGTGCAGTTCACTTGATGGTCATGACACTCCTTGATGACAGGACAGGCTTGTGAGATACCTGCTACATCACCCTTCTAGTGACCCATGGCATTTAATGTTTTATATTGGATATAGTTGTACTGAGATGCCCCAGCCAACTTCAGAGCCCCACAGTGCTCAGTGCTGTACAAACTGATTAAGTTTTGCCATGCAAAGACAGAACACAGGATATAGGAAAAAAGATGATAGGACTCTTCTGAGGTCCTGCAAACCTTTCCTAATCTCTAAACCAGATTAATCCAAACCTAGGCATAGCTTGCATTTACTCATGCCTGCTCAAATATCAAGAGTTCAGGCTTTCTTCGTTCTCTTCAAAATTTGTGTGTCCAGCCTAAGCATCAGTCTGCACTCTGGTAAATCAACTTGTTGTTGGATGATGCTGTTGCTGAACCGTGCCTGTCAGCTCTTATCTTGAAGACCAAAGAGCCATTCCATTTTGCATAATATAATGACACATAGATTGCAGCGAGCTCTTTCCACAAAGAGTAGTGTCCCTCTCACTTCACTGGAAATGACAGCAATGTAGATACCTGCTCCTGAGCTAGTCTTCAAGGCTCCCATTAAGTCAACAGAGAGACTAAGCATCTCTAGTCTGAGCCAATTTAGGTACTTTCTTCTGAGCTGTTTTAGATATTTATCTAACCGTTCTCTAGAGTGCCCATTTCTCTCCGGTTCCCAATGTGACAGCAAAATCTGCCCCAGGCTTTCTTGAAGATTTTCAGCTTATCTTGAACAGGAACAGTTCTGAAACCTTGGAAACTACCATGGGGATGGAAACCATCTTACACCCACCAACAAACCCACCAGCGAACCACAATATAGATGGGAATAAAAGTCAGGAAAACAAGACTCAACAATAAATATACTACGAGCGCTTTCTATAGACTTTAAAAAATAATTACTCACGTGCTCTACTTTAAAGAAATAATCATTCTGTCACTCTAATCAATGCAGCAGCATTTTCTTTCCTAGATGTCCCAGCCATCATATTTTACTCATCCCAGCTGGCAGAAGGAGATAAATAGGAAATATGGATCACACTCATTAATCGAAAGCACATAAAGATGGGGTACATAGCCCAGGCTCCCTCTGTCTCTTTCTCTCCTTCTCTGTGCAAAAATGTGTATATCAGTAAGCATGGAAGTGAGGTGTATTCGGCAGTGAAATGTCCATATGTCCCTTCTTGCTTTTATGGTATGAACTGGATCATGGTAGAGTAACTAAAAAGTGATCCTGAGTGGAGATATCAGGTTCCTAGAATAAATTCTTGTTGTGTCCAGAAAGAAGGATGCTGTTAGCTGTAGAGTCTGGAGTCCTATATACAATTTTCCATCTTAAGACATCCTCAGAAAGATCGTCCAGATACACCCCACTCAGACCCTGAAACACAGAGAGACTAGCTGTTGCCAGCTACTTCTTCACTCAAGAAGGAGAAGCCAATACCTCCAGAAAGCAATACTTTTCACAGATTGCACATCCCCTGTGCCGTCTGATGGGTTGATATCGGGCCACGGTACTGTAGTGTGGTTTTTTGCAAGAACATCAGAGATGGTGCAAAGCCAGGAGAGACAAAAGCAAGGAGGCCATTACAGTGTCCTTCATTTTATCAGCATAACCAGCACTGGGCCTTGGCGAACCATCCCCACCTTCCTGGGGTGCAGTCCTTTGGCTAGTGCATCAAAATCCCACTCTGGGAGCCCCAGTGTGAGGCAGCAGGACCTGCACAACACGGTTTGGGGGTTACTGCAGGGGTAGCTGTCCTTCTGGATGCATGAGCCTGCCCAGATTTCTTCTGTGCCTTGACAAGGAGCCCCTGTGCCACAGCTGCATTGCTGGGGTGTTGCTGAGCACGAGCTCCATGTGGAAAGGCTCGCCTATATTAATTCGCAGAGTATCTCAGCACCCCTTAGCATGAAAGGCACCATAGCTGAAAGTCTGAGAAGCACAGATCACTGTGTATAGTGACGACTGAGGCTCTTAGAACAGTTTGCCCTAGAAAAAAAACGTAATTTCTTTCACTTCCACACCCCTGATAACTGAAAAAGTGTTTTCCCCATCTTGAACTTGCACTCCCCAGCAGCTCCGTTAGCACCCCCACCCAAGTGTCTCTTGCACCCACTTCCCCCCCCACCGCAGGAAGTCACTTTGAAAATATTTCCCAGGTTCCTTCCTGGCCAGAGGTCATCTCCGTGTTTTGGACCAGCAAGAATCACCATGTTCTCTGACACAACAAACAGAGAAGGAAGATCTGCCCTGCCCATCCAGCACAGCGCTTTCAGGCTTGTGTTTTTTAGCTGGAACTCCACCCCGTGCTGGTGGAGAAGGGATCGGTTCCCACTGATCACAGGAAAGGGAGGTCACGGGGTTTGCTTGATTAAATCACCACAAGCCAAAAGGTTCTCTCTCTCGCTTACTGAGAATTGCTTACAGGCTGTTTAATTTGTTCCAAAAAGAAAAGCAAAACAAAAAAAAAACAAACCCCGAGCCCAACAACCAAGAGCACACACGGAAAAACAGGTGTGTCTCCAGCTCTTGGGGAAACAAAGGGCAGAGACTGAGGCAGGAGTTGACACTTGGATGGGGAGTTTCCTTCCCAGCACAGGAGGACAAGTTTGGAAAAGACTCGGACCCGACCAGCACTTGTTGTCCTACAGGTATGGAAGATGTATGTGAAATGTAGCATCGGTCTCCTCGTGCGGTTTAACAGTTTGGGGCAGGTGAAGGTGGCTTGAAGGAATTTTCAGGGCCAGATTCTGACACTGCGGTGCAAGCTTTACGTGACCGGTAAACCTGCCGCAGGTTTCTACAGGCAGAACTGTGATCGGCACATGTTTCATTTTGTGGTGATTAGTTGACATTTTTCTGTAGGATGCTTTTGGCTTTTCAGGGTATGAATTAAGCCATTCAAGCTTCTGTCAAAGTGCTACTGTCTGTTAGCTTGGCTAGTGAATTTTAATAGAGGTTATGATTAATCTAGTTTAAGCTCAGGGCTGCAGAGGTAGAAGGACATGCACAGAAATACTCTGCTAATCTGGACTGCGTTTATTACCTCCTAAGGCATGCTACATAGTTTCAGAAAAAAAACAGATCAACTGCAATAACATTTGGGTTTTTTTTAACTTTGTTTTATGCTTATAGGGACTGGGATTTGCAATGCAGGTAACAGGCACTGTATTTTTGTCAGCTGTATAAAATGGTGGGTTTGTTTCTTTTAAGAGCAATCTCTTGCATCCCCCTTCAGTTTCATATTAGGTGATGCTTGCTGACAGGGGAGAGGGACTTGGGGCACCCGTGGCCACAGGCTGAGACACTGCTGTGTCCTGTCTTTGAGTGTCACATTTATCTTGTTTCCATTCTTTTCTACCTGTGTTTATTGCTGCTTAAATGAAAGCCAGTTTTATAGTGTTATGTTGGAGTGCTGTTGCCAGTGCTCAGTGTCAGGGGGATACAAAGATGCTTTCTGATGCTTTCACCTCCATTGATGTCTATAAACCCAAAAGTCCTGCTCCATCCAAACATCCCGATGCAGCAGTATCCACTGGTTGCTTAAATGATCATGATTCAGAAAAAACTCTCTCTTTCCTTGTCAGTGGGAAAGTGATGCTCACCTACGTGCATAATGAGCTTTCAGATTTGGGGAAGAAAACTGTTATTGTTTGAATGCTGTAACTTGCTTTCAGTGACAGTTTTATGTGAGGCGATGAGCTTGTAACAGGCAAGGGAATAGCAAGGGAAAGGACATTGGGAATTTGAAAGCCGGAGGCTCCTTTTCTCCTTGCTCCATCACTTGCTGTTGCATGGTTAAAATGGCATTTCTCAACCTGTAGATCTTCCTCTCACCCAGAAAATTCCTCATCTATTTGTGTCACCTTATCTGTCTTTCGATGTCTGGCAACATTGCAGAACGAATTGATACATAAGGAAATTTAGGAGCAAATCTTTAGCATCTGTGTAGCTGTGACACTTGACTGAATTCAGTAATGGCTCAGCCAACTCAGCAGGAACCCTGTGTGAGTATTTGGCATTTGTCATTATTTAACTTCCCTAGATTCCTCTGAGTTCGCCTCCGGTGATCCAGGTTTAAAAAACAAACAAACAGAACATGCGTAGGCTCTGGGAAGATATCTTTGTCCTAAGCGTCTTGATTATTTTTATTTTTTTAACACCTCTTAGACAGGCTTAATAAAGCAGTTTTCCAAAGTCTCAATTGAAGACGTGGGAAATTCCTCAAACTAGGCAGAGCTTCCTCTCATTGTTAAAACACAAAAGACCAGCGCAGCCCTTACTCGAGTTCCTTTTTTAACCCATTCATCTTGATCAAGAAAGCCTCCCTGCTGCTGCCACCGTTCATGGCTGCAATTCACAGTTTGCCAGAAGAAACAAGGGCTTACAGTAGGCAAGCATGGATGTGAATAGCATCATCCATGAAGGCATCGTTAGTTTTGGGGCTATATTTGCACATTGTAAATTGAATGTACTTGCACTTGAAACTGAAATGATTTGCTGCTGGAATTAATCTCAGCCTTGTGTAAGAATCATGGCTTTTCAAGACCAAATGGGATGAATCTACAGTAAAACCAAACTCATTTTGGAAAACCATTTCCAGTTTTTCATGGAACAGTTTCTTAGGGCTGTGACCTCAAAGAGGTGTCCAGTTGCCATTTGGGAGCTGATCCACTGTAATTTCATGATTATGCAGAGTTTTTTTCTCAAATAATCTTGCATGTTGCTCAGCCTGCCTATGGGCAGTTACCACCCATCAACTAATCTGATCCAGCACCTGGTGCGTGTAGTAACGAAGCAGCAGCTTGTCCCCCTTATCTGTGCTCGGCAGCGTCCTGCCCGAGGACTGAGCCAGCGCTGGGCGAGGGCAGAACCTGCGGGGCTGTGGTGGTGGCCCTACGGTGGTCTGGAGGGGTTGTGTTAGGCATGTGGGTGAGATGGAAGGCACAAGGTGGGTGTGCAGGAACAGGGAGTATGGGAAAGAGCTTGCAAAAGATGATTTGCAATGGCACGTTTCTCTCTGATGGAGGAATGAGCTGCTCCATGTTTTTTGCAAGACAAAGCAGTTCCTGCAGAGCAGCTAAGCCACTGTAGCAGGTTGTCTAGTAATTACAGTGCTATATTTGCATGTTATAATGCTGCACCAGTGGACTTTGTTAAGGAATTTTTGACTACATTTGCAGCCTATTCTGAGGGCTTGTCTGCTTACAGTGGTGGCCTGTAAGAGAGGTTTCACTTGCAAAACCATCCCATGACATGACATGGATGTTGTAACCTTAATCCATCATTTCTGCTCTCAGCCCATATATTTTCTCCAAACTTCAGTTTATCCATGGAAGCCTGTAATGAATTCTGCCCCAAAGCCCTCCCCTCTCCATTATAAGTCCCACCTGAGCAAGCCAAACAAGATGGGTGTACTGGGTCTGTCTGGGATGGAGTTAACTTTCTTCATAACAGCCCATAAGGTGCTGTGTTTTGGATTTGTGGCTAAAACAGTGTCGACAGCACACCAATGTTTTGGCTATCGCTGAGCAGTGCTTGCACAGCATCAAGGCTTTCTTTTTCCCACTCCATAGTGAGTGGACTGGGGGTTGGGAGGGGTTACAGCTTGGAAAGCTGTCTCGAATTCACAAAAATGATATTTCAAACCATATAACATCATGTTCAGCAATAAAAAACAGGGGCGGGGGTCAGGGTTGTCTTCCAAGGTGGCCATTGCTTGGAGACTTGTGGGCATCTGTCTACTTGTGGGAGGTGGTGAGTGATTGCTTTCACATCACTTGCTTTTCCTTTCTTCTTTCTTTCCCTTATTAACCTGTATATATCTCAACCCACTAGCTTTGTCACTTTTTCCTCTTCCTATTCTCTCCCCCATCCTGCTGGCAGGTGGGGAGTGAGTGGCTGTGTGGGTGCTTAGCTGCAGGGCAGTGTCAACCCACCACAACAGGATATCCAGCCTATCTTTTAGACACCTTCTAATGGACCACTTTTGAATAAACAGAAGGCTTTCCCAGCCCAGAAAAAAAAACTTTAACCCCCTTGTGTCATCTCAATCAGCTGATTTACACAAAGTAGTATTTATTTTAGGAAGAGGTCACCTAAAATTGACCACTCCTGGCATTGAAATCCTTCCTTCTGGCTGAAAGGGGACCTGTGTCTCATTTGCCTTCTAGGTGTTGCTACAGCTCTCACTTTATCAGGCTGTTAGCGCAAGCACTGATGAGTTGTTATTCCTGCCCCAGGTTCTCTCTAAAATCCCTGTGAAGTAGGGACAGCTAACACCATCCTTGTTTGGCAGCAAGAACAGAAACACAGTAGTAGCGAGGGTTTGCTTACATAGTTGGCTGCTGTCAACCCAGGCTCTACTTAAACCCACCTCAACAGGAGAGAAAATCTTGTGGCAGGCCAGGTTTGAGGATGTCTGTGAGTAGCAGAGCTGTATGTATTCCCCATTTAAATTGTAATTCGAAACATTAATTTCCAAATGCCTTCCCCAAAAACATAACAGAGCTGTGATCTAGCATGTAATTTACTGTCCTCGGAAATTCCTCAAAACAGCAGAGCTTCCCCCAATTGTTCATACACAGAGGAAAAGTTCTACTAGAGTTCCTGCTTCAGCTCGCTCCTGTGACCACTGGCCTGGCCCTCGACAACCATCAGGCTGAGTGTGTAAAAACCATCTTCATTCCAAAGCTGTCTCTACGTGCCTTATGACAGGCTCTTCACAGCGTACCCCTTGCTCCTGAAATTGTTTTACTGTTCCTTCTTGAGGGAGAAATTCTTTAAATTCCTGCATGGGGTCCCTAAAATCTGAGTCCAATGATCCTATGGCTGAGATCCTGGATGAGCCTGTGCATTTCTCAAGTCTCTCCAGCTATAAAACAGGACTGATGGCACTTCCTTCCTTCCTCTCACTATCCATCCTGTTTCAAGCCTACAGCTTAAAAAGTCCAATTGCTGTTCATAAGTGGTTATGGTCCCTTATCTCAGTAAGGACATACAAGATGTTAGAATCACCGAATCATAGAATGGTTTGGGTTGGGCAGGACGTTAAAGATCATCTAGTTCCACCCCCCCTGCCATGGGCAGGGACACCTTCCGCTAGACCAGGTTGCTCAAAGCCTCATCCAACCTGGCCTTGAACTCTGCCAGGGATGGGGCATCCACAACTTCTCTGGGCAACCTGTTCCACTGCCTCACCATCCTCACAGTAAAGAATTTTTTCCTAATATCTTATCTAAATCTCCCCTCTTTCAGTTTCAAGCCATTACCCCTTGTCCTATCACTACACTCCCTGCTAAAGACTCCCTCCCCATCTTTCCTCTAGGCCCCCTTTAGGTACTGGAAGGCTGCTGTAAGGTCTCCCTGGAGCCTTCTCTCCTCCAGGCTGAACAACCCCAGCTCTCTCAGCCTGTCCTCATAGGGGAGGTGTTCTGTGCTATTAATGAAAATCTGTTGCAAAAGCTTCCTGCTCTTTTCTGAAATGCTTTATTTCTGAACAGCCTTGCAATGGTGGCTACAGCAGTGTTTCAGCATCTTAGTACCAAACTTGGCGAAGGCTTGATCCATCTGACAGCAGTTAAGGGAGGCTTCCCTTGTCCCTAACATAAGTGCAGATGCTTTTGAGGGTGTTGAAGCAGAGGAGATTCCTGCTGAAGTAAGACTTAGCCTGCTTGTACAGTCAGCAGAGAGAAACACAAGTGCCTCTGAAGATTTGCCGTGGGAGATACCCCCAAAGTTAGGCACCAACCTCGTCCCATTGAGGGCAGAGGAGCTGAAGAATATTCCCCATCTTGAAACGTGCATTTTACCATAGGCCATGCTAGGATTAGAAGAAACACATGCGACAGCAACAGAGTAGCATGAGAGGCTGAAGTTTTTCCCTAACCCTGAGGCCATCTGTCAGGGCACAGCTTACCTCCATATGCGTGAACTCTCCTTTTCCCTCTAAAACAAGGCAGCCTAGGCTGTGCTGCTGACTGAGGACAGCCCCTGGCCCATACTGTTCTTTCAAGCATTTCTGTGAATCTTGGCATTGGCATTGGCTGAGACAGGGAACAGGCTAAGTATTGACTAGGTCTAGAAAAACAGGGCAGAAAGAGACCTCAGCAGGTTATGTACTCCAGCCCTACATCTCATGGAAGGTGTTTGTTTAAGCTCTCCGAAGGAACCCTGGGGCCTGAGAAATGCCACTCCTCTACCCAGCTCAGTGTTGGATCTCATGAGCAAACCTGCCATCAGATGCAAGTTGTCTTGCATTGCGGTGCTTTTATGCCATGTGAGCCCAACATGCACCATAGGGGCTCACAAGCCTGGAACATCCCTGGTCTAAATCTGAAGCATGATGTTATTTTGAACCAGGCTGAACATCTGTCTGAAGTCTAATATTCCATAAAGTCTTCTGAACATTAGTAAAACAAACTAGTCCCATGTATGTTGCTGATATTCTATCTTGATTTCACACCTAATGCCAATGATGAAGATGAAAGAGCTCTGATGATTTTGAAAACATTGTAGACAAGTGTAACCTTCAAAGAAGTTAAATACTAGCACTGTTCAGCATTTCTGAGTTATCCTGTGCTCTGAAAGACAGACCAGTACAAAAACGGTAAGGCTGGAAGTGAGATCAGTGGAACAAAATATAAACAATTATTTTTTCTCTCAGGCTTGATCGTTACAGAAGAGAATTATGAGATATGGACAACAGAGACCTGCCTTCACTGATCTAAGGGATTTCCCTCCATTTATATGATTCTTTGTGCAAAAGGTAGATGCTATTTTTGTACTTCTACATTTTTGTTGCTAGGTGTGACAGGCCAGGCCCTCAGGCAGGAAACTCCTGCTGTCCCGAGCAGGATTATACAAACTCCAAACGGCTGACACCTACACAACTTGCAGTAGCTTCCTATACAGCCAGCTGTGCTTGCAGCAATAACAGGAAAAAAATCAAGAGGTTAATAAAACGAAATGAGCAGGAAGCATGCAGTCATCAGACTTTCTAGTACTTCAGTCTATAGAAGTAACCCGTGGCTGGCCTGACTTAGGGACCTAATCCAAAACTCATTGAAGCCCATGGAAATTCCACTTCAGCGGATATTGTTAGACCTCACTCTTCACTATACCGTTACGGGAGTACATGGAGAGTTCCACCTTCCCTGTACTCACACAGTACTGAGCTCCAAATCTCTTGCTTCGTTACTGCTAGCTGTGAGATAGGCCTGCCACTAATAACTGCAGATGCTCCAAAAAGGATGAGGAAAAGAAGGGAAAGTTCATGGCTACATCCCTTCTCCCATCCCAGCCATCAGAGGTGAGCAAATGTGTGTTGGCATGTGCTTTTCCACAGCCTTTAAATCATATGGTACTTGGCTACGTGCAAAGAGCTGGAATAGCAGAGTGGAACTCATTGTTTTGCATTTTCTTTTTTTTTCCCCTGTTGTTGTTCTACAAAACTCTAACATGAAGGTCAAGCAGGAGCCCTTAGCTGGAGTTGAGAGAAACCTCCTGAGCAGAGGGGAAGGAGAAATGCCAGGAAGAAGGCAAGAATTGGGCAGGGCTTTCTTTTTCCAGTAGAGTGCTGATTTAAATGCCTTTTTCACTTTGGTTTCAACTACCACTATTTTCAGCCTGGCATATTAAAGTGCCGCGTGGCATGGGGAGCATTCATCCCTTCACTTATGAGTTCCATGACATCTGTTTGCACACAACTAACTCACAAAAAATAAAAATTGTCCCCACAGTCCCCCTGAAAATGAAACCTCTGATCAAGTCCTACAGATCCCTTAGCATACCAGCTAGCTTGGCCCTCTGCACCATGCTAGGCACAAAGCTGGAATAACACAGTTCCTCAAACATCACAGAGAAGTACCTTGCAGCCTGTTTATTGCCTGTTTGAATCCTTATCACTAAGCCATTCGATTTGGAGTCCTTGATTAATTTGTGTTTATTTTGTTTTTGTTCTCATTCAGATGTGTTATCTAAGGTCAGTGCAACTTCCCCTGTCCCCCCTTTCCCTTTCAGCCAACTCTCCCATGAAATATTGTTGTGCCTGGGCGTGTGTTTCTTAAAGTCATTGTGTGCTTTATGTCCGAAACAAACATTGTCTCATCATCCAACTTATTACGCACTACCCAAAGGTCATATTTTATGCACAGAAGGGAAAGCTTTTCTGTTGTGGCTGAGGAAGAACAAACTGGACAGACGGTGAAAACAAGGGCTTTAGCCCCAGAAATCAAGTCTCTGAAAAAATGATCAGTGGCTGTTTGAAAAGGATAAACCAGGTCTCAGCTGCTATAAGCTACTGGGCAGCCATGGAGCTAGAATGTCTTGTATCCACATATCTGCTCCCTTCACTCCTTCTAATCTTTAGCAGCTCCTGGTTCCTCTCTCCATATGTCCTTCACCTCCACAGATCTCATGGCACCATAGGCCTTTCATCCAAAATGCCTAAAGGGAGGCAGAGCTATTTAAGCCACAGGAAAATGCTGGCGTGGGGACAACTGAGTTTACTAAGTTTGTCAGTGATAAAAGGAAGACTAGGGAAAATGTGAGCCTTCTCCAGAAGGAAATGGGAGACCTGGTTACCAGGGATATGGAGAAGGCTGAGGTACTCGGTGACTTTTTTGCCTCAGTCTTCACCGGAGAGTGCTCCAGCCACATCGCCCAAGTCACAGAAGGCAAAGGCAGGGACTGGGAGAATGAAGAACTGCCCACTGTAGGAGAAGATCAGGTTTGAGACCATCTAAGGAACCTGAAGGTGCACAAGTCCATGGGACCTGATGAGATGCATCCGCGGGTCCTGAGGGAGCTGGTGGATAAAGTGGCTAAGCCAAAATTCATCATATTTGAGAAGTCGTGGCAGCCTGGGGAAGTTCCCACTGACTGGAAAAGTGAAAACATAACCCTCATTTTTAAAAAGGGAAAAAAGGAAGACCTGGGGAACTATAGGCCAGTCAGTTTCACCTCTGTGCCTGGCAAGATGATGGAGCAGATCCTTCTGGAAACTATGCTAGGGCACATGGAAAATAAGGAGGTGATTGGTGACAGCCAACATGACTTCACTAAGGGCAAATTGTGCCTGACAAATTTGGTGGCCTTCTATGATGGGGTTACAGTGTTGGTGGATAAGGGAAGAGCAACTGACGTCATCTACCTCGACTTGTGCAAAGCATTTGACACTGTCAACATGACATCTTGTCTCTAAATTGGACAGACATGGATTTGATGCATGGAACATGTGGTGGATAAGGAATTGGCTGGATGCTCACACTCAAAGAGTTGCAGTCAACAGCTTGATGTCCAAGTGGAGACCAGTGATGAGTGGAGTTCGTCAGGGGTCGGTATTGGGACCAGCACTGTTTAACACCTTTGTCGGTGACATGGACAGTGGGACTGAGTGCACCCTCAGCAAGTTTGAAGACGACACCAAGCTGTGTGGTGTTGTTGACTTGCTGGAGGGAAGGGATGCCATCCAGAGGGACCTCAACAGGCTTGAGACGTGGGTCTGTGCGAACCTCATGAAGTTCAACAAGGCCAATTACAAGGTCCTGAACATGGGTCAGGGCATTCCCAAGCACAAATACAAGCTGGGCAATGAGTGGATTGAGAGCAGACCTGCGGAGAAGGACTTGGGGCTCCTAGTGGATGAAAACCTGAATATGAGCCAGCAATGTAGACTTGCAGCCCAGAAAGCCAATCTCATTCTGGGCTGCATCAAAAGAAGTGTAGCTAGCCAGCAGGGAGGTGATTCTCCCCCTCTACTCCATTTGTATGAGACCCCACCTGGAGTACTGCGTTCAGCTCTGTGGTCCCCAGCATAAGAAAGACACGGACGTGCTCAAGTGGGTCCAGAGGAGGCCATGAAGATGATCAGGGGGCTGGAGCACCTCCCCTATGAGGACAGGCTGAGAGAGTTGGGGTTGTTCAGCCTGGAGAAGAGAAAGCTCCAGAGAGACCTTACAGCAGCCTGCCAGCACTTAAAGGGGGCCTACAGGAAAGATGGGGAGGGAGTCTTTATCAGGGAGTGTAGTGATAGGACAAGGGGTAATGGCTTGAAACTGAAAGAGGGAAGATTTAGATAAGATATTAGGAAAAAATTCTTTACTGTGAGGGTGGTGAGGCACTGGAACAGGTTGCCCAGAGAAGTTGTGGATGCCCCATCCCTGGCAGTGTTGAAGGCCAGGTTGGATGAGGCTTTGAGCAACCTGGTCTAGTAGAAGGTGTCCCTGCCCATGGCAGTGGGGTTGGACTAGATGATCTTTGTGGTCCCTTCCAACCCAAACCATTCTATGATTCTGTGATAAAAACCGTATAGCCCAAGTGGAAAGATGCAGAGCAGAACAAGTACCAAGGTGGGATGGCTGTTGTGCTAGAACGACACAGGAGTTTTCAGCCTAAACAACTGATGGGGAATGTCAAAGTGATGTATGCTGCTACGAGGCTGTGGAGCAAGTGTGCCATCCAGATTGATAACTAAGGACCAGACCTTACCCTAATGAGCAGCAGATTCAAAGCAAGCAAAGGAGATTTAGGCCTGCTTGCTCCTGGATCTTATGGATATTTGCCATTCTCCTAGGTTTTCTTACAGTTTACTTCATTTTGTGTAAGCTTAATGGGCCGTTAAGGGCTGTTAAACACCAAGGGCTCGCCTTTGCCTCCAGAAGTTCCTGTACCTCTGATAGCCAGAAGTGGAAAGAACATTCTGAAGATCTGCTGCTATAAGCTTACTTCACTTTTGTAAAACTCTTCCCTAGGGCCTCTGCGATAGCCCACGTTGGATAAGAAGCAACTGGGCTAGAGGATCCTTAGATCCAACCAAGTGCAAAACTGTTTATGACATTAAGCAACCAGTACTCATTAGACGGTTTGGGGGAACAGTCTCTCAGTGTGAACAAAGGAGGAAAAACACAGAATTAACTGCTTTTACAATGAGGCTTGACAAACCTCTAAAGCAGAATATAGGAGGCCAACCACACAGGGGGGTCATAACCTCAGTGACCCAGGACGTGTCTTATGGGGCTGATCATGGGCTGATCACCTCACAAAGAACTCTGCTGGCTGAAGACATGTTGTGGCTACAGAGTTGTTCATTATCCTCTTTACCACTGACACCAAAGGCGTGTTCATCTCTACTTCTGCACAAGAGGGGCCATGTTCCCAGACACAGAATATAGAAAAGTTTCAGCCAACAGGAATAAAATACCTCTATCTGGGATGGCTGCATGAAGATGGATAACTCTGTGTATTCTGACACAGAAATACTTGTTTCAACTTACACTTCTGCATTCACACTCCTACCCAAAAAAAGCCACTCCAGGGTGGGTGCCTCTTTAGTTGCCCTCATCAGTTATTTATAGACATTGGCAAGATCCCCCTGTGCCTTTCCTTTTCCAGGCTAAACAGTCCCAGCTCTCTCAGCCTCTCCTGGTATGACAGATGCTCCAGCCCCTTAATGATCTTTGTGGCCCTTTGCTGGACTCACTCTAGTATGTCTATGTCTCTCTCGTACTGGGAAGCCTGGGAACTGGACACTGCTTCAGATGCATCCAGAACCAGGAAATCTTCTCATCATTAAGTCTGGTATCAAATGAAAAATGATGTCCCAAAGACTCTAGAAAGAAGACATAGCCAGGCAGGTTAAGAGACGCTACCAAATGTGTCTGCCTGTAAGAGACAAGAGAGTGGAAATCTGGGAGTCAGACTGAAGGATAAGGTAGAATAAGCCATGTCCTGCCGAGTGAACAGAGGTTACCTGAGCTAGGGAACCCAAGTAATGACCTGTAGGGCTGTGAGAGTCTCTATACAAGCAGTCTGGCCACCAGACGTGAGCTACCAAACCCTGCTGCAAGGTATTTTACAGCATGCCAACAACATACTACTTCTGGCTCTGGTACAACCCAGGTTTCTCTGCGCCATGCTACACTGGTAAGGTGACAGACGCCATGAGCCACGTGAGCATCATCTCCCTGCCAAAGATGGGGGTACCTACTCTGAAGAAAAGTTATTCTTCAGCAGACCTTTCCTATCCATAACGAAATGGCTGTAAGTGCAGGTGAACTTTGTTACCTAGCCCCATGAGAGAGGCAGGCCAGAGGTCTAGCATTAGCGTGGTAGCTTCCCAGCCAGGTCAACTCTACAGCTAGCCAGCAACTGGGACAGTGCTAATGTCTTGCCAAATGTGGCAGACTGTTTCTCACCTTCCTCCTTCCCTGAGTTAATGCTTAGCCAATAACTACTGCAGTTAATGCTTATTCATGTCAGAATACCGTCACTGATCCAGCAGATTGCTATTCTCCACTGAAAAGCAGTAAGTCCAACTATGAACTGTTCCGGGAGGGCTAGGATGATGTTCAAGGGCTGGCTGGTACTGTCCAGACTATGTTGAAAATGTTCATGGAAAGTTCTGTTGGCTGGTCTCAGAGCATTAGGAGTGCTTGAAGGATATGATAATTTGGCCATTCGGCTGGGCAATATTTTCTGTGCTGTCAATTATCTGGCTGAGTGGTTCCTATTCCAGCTACTGTGCCTTGCAAACATGAGTCTTGCAGAGTTATTTTCTTCTTGCAGGAAGTACTGCTTGGTCATGGTATGATTTGAGCCTGATCTGCAGATAGCTGGGACTAAATTATTTCCATTTTCCTTGTAGACTATTTGAGTGTGTAAAAAGGTCATCAGCAATTCACAGGAAGCTTACAGAGGAATAAAGGAATTTAAAGTCATAGGTCAAGAAGTAAAAGTATATACTTTGTAAACAAGGATGGAAAATGTGACTTGATGTAGAAAACGGTGTGAATCAGATCCCTCCTCTGGAAATACCATTTCAGGAAAACCCTTGATAAGGCTGTAGATACAGTTCACCTCCTCTGTGCTTAAACCAGTGGGAATGTTGTGCTGGAGAGTTCCAGAAAGGAATTCCTGAACTTGTCGAAGATGGATATAGCAAAGTCCAAACACAGCTCTGAGTACACAGATTGGTGGTCTTGCATGTCTCCTCTGAATCTCTTTGAACTCATTCATTGCACAGAAATTGAAGCAGTGTAAAGAAACAGAGGGAATTGGAAGAGGTCAGTAAACCACCTACCTGGTGCCCCATTGCCACAAACTCACATGGAGGCAGAACCAATGGCTCTCTTCCATGTCAGCAATTTCATTGCCTGTTCTTAAAAACCTCCAGTGAAGGCAACTCTGTGGCTTCCCTGGGTAGCCTAATGCAGTGCTTCTAACCTTTACAATTACACATTTTCCATAATCACCAACATACTTATCTTTGCTTCAGACTGTGTGATTTCACATCACCCTTCACCAAGCTGTCACTGTGAACATTTATGTCAGTCCTTTACCAGGTGACAGATTTATTGTGTCCTTACCTGAGTCATGTCCTGTCTAAACCAAACAACCTTCAACCCGTTCACAAGGTCATGCTCTGCTCATGTCTTAGCATTCACGTGGCTCTCCTTTGGATGCTCTCCAATACAGCAACATCTGGACGCAGCACTCCAGCCAAAGCATCAATTGCATCAAGTAGAGCACTTCTGTTACCTTCCAGGTCCTAAATTAAAAATACTTGTTAATAAACTTCAGAATGAGATTAGCCTTATTTTCAACATCATCATGCTGAGTAGATTTAGGTAGCTGTTTGCTAGGACTCCCTCCAGATTCTTTTCTGCAAGACTGAGGTGGCCAAGACTATATAAAGTCGTGTGAGAGAGGGATAATAAATGAAGCCCCAGGCATCACCAGATTCACCCCCAAACCTTTTATCTCAAAGGAATCTGCCTATTAGTTCCAATATGCTTGGGATTCACTCTGTCCTTCCATTTCTAAAACACAGCTCTCTGAGAGGCTGACCATGCAAAGTTCAGGCTAAAAAATATTAAGAACAGAAAATGGTGTAAGAACCTACAGTGTTGCATCCAGCTTCTTAGAGGTTTTGCCATCTTGTTCTGAGTTTGGGATACAAGTGGCAACAGGATTTGATTACACAAATTGCTGAGGTTAGACTCCAGAGATGAGACTGAAGTGTTAACAGCCAGGACTGGAATGAAGATTGGTGAGTCAAGAGGGCTGTATCTTGTTAACTTCATATCTAAATTGTTTCCACATTTATTTTTGCTTTGAACAGTATCTCTCAAGTTGCACCTATGTGGGAACATTACCCTGGTGTATTTTGTTCATGCCATATGCAGTGTGTTCACATGCTTTTGTAACAGCACATTTCCAGTCAATTACAGGATCAATGTAGCTCTGCCTTGTTTTGGATCAGTGCTCCTCATTCAGAGCAGAGATCCTCTAACACACCTTTTGCTTGCTTTCTTGAGCCTGTGAAGTCTCTCTAAGTCTCAGATGTTGAAACCAAAAGTGTTCTGAGGTTGAAACTTTGAAACTTTAAAACTTTAAAATCCAGGAAGTTCACAGTTTCTGGTGACTTGACAGTACGTGATGAATGCATACAGGAAAAAAACAGCAGGATGACCAGGACGTCCCCCTGTGCTCACATACCAAGTTGATTACATACCTAATGCTCTGACATTGTGCAATTTTCACATTGTCCTGCAAAGTGAACCAAGATTTCTCATACTTTTAGGCTGTGGTTTGATGATACAGTGTCTTGAGGAGAAACCCTCTCTTACAGAACCCTTTCACCTTGCTGACATTCTTTCCCATTCCCACACCCCAAGGTGAACAGAATGCTGTGGTCTAACAAGTTTGGCCAAGCAGTCCTGCTTTAGCTGTCAGAGCTTCATTCTGCTGAATATGGTACTCCTGAAATCTCATGGAGATCCTTTGTACCATTTTAAAATACTCCTGTAGGCAGTGGTCTGAGCAAGTAATCTCTTCTGGTTTAACCTCTCTGCTAGTGAAATCCTTTATGCAATCCAGGAAGCAGTTTTCTGTAAGTTCATTGTATGTTCTGAGAAACTCAGAACAGCTTGGTCTGATCAGATTCCAATAATTGTCCACCCATATTCTACAGCCTGTGATTCACTCACCTATTCAACTGCTTTTGGTGTTGTTGGTTAAAATTGTTTGAACGCCACAGCAATAAAAAAAGGGGGGGGCAGGGGTGGGAAGGGCTTAAATAAGACTGCTTTTCCAGTCAAGGGCTGGCAATGTGAAAGGTATGGATCAACCACAGCTAACTTGGTCTAAGGCAAGGCTGCCCTCCTCTTCACCCCATCCTCTGTGCTGGCACTGCTGCTTATCTAAACCTGCAAGGAGACAGCCAAGGGAGCAACACTGCGTGAAAACTACACAACTGTTTCTGTAGGGATAGACCACGGACTCATGCTGAACTGCTTGCCAGGGCAGAAAGGAAGAGGTCCTCCTTCTCCTTACCCTCCTGCCCACCTCTGTTCCTTCCCCCTTCCCTGCCTGGGGCCACGAATCTGCTCCTCTCCTTGCTCTGGCCCTGACACTCACTGGGCCCTTCTCTGAGCTGATTAAACTCACTCAGATGAAAGCAAGCTAGACACCTTGTTGCTGGTTTAGTTTGCTGCAGGGACAGTGAGTTAAATTGGCTCAGAGAGGGGTCTGGAAGGCACCAGCACAAGGCCAGCAGTAAAACCTGCCAGCAGAGAGAGAGGTGGTTGCATTTAGTGCTGTAGATGTAGCCTTGGTTTTCTGCTTGTTCAGGTTCTTGAACCAGCTTGGGTGGGCAATAAACCAGACCAATGCCACTGTAAGAGTGGGGACAAGCTGTAAGGGCAACCAGGGCATCAGTCATGCCAATTTAATCACCTTAAAACTGCTGCAGAATGGCAGGCGGAGGGCTGACTCACCGTGTTGTGGGGAGGAGCAGGTGACCAGGTTTGCAGAATAGGGAACAGGAGTAGGCTGTATTGCTGCCAAGGACAATACACCCTCAAGATGGCTCATTGAAGAGAAGTCTACAGTCACATGCCATGATATCCTTAGCATCTGCAGTAAATGCTGGCAGCTGCAAAGCCTGAAGGGCCAACTTTGCTAAACACACATTTTGCTTTTTATGACTCAGACCCAGCAAGAGGCAAAATGCGGTGACATGTCTTAGGGCTGTTAGAAATGGAGCAACCAGCACACTCACAACAGAAAGAGGTTGAAGACCTGGTCCAAGCTCACTGTGACACAGAAATGACCACTACTGCTCTAGACAGATGACATCAAGAGCCACCCAAACTATGCCCAGGGCTGCCATGACAGCCGTCCATCCTCTTCCCCTGAAACAGCCAATGTCAGCCGGCAACATGACCCTGTTGTAACTGCTGGACCAGCCACAATGTCACAACGCCTTAATTTGGGAACTAGCGTAGAAATGGGAAAGGCACGACACCTTATCAGACACCTTACTGACTTTTTTGCTTCTGTTTTCCTTCTGCGGTATGACAATGAGTGGCATTTACAGCTTGACTCAGTTGTCTACCTTGGAGACGTGTGCTCTTTTGGGATGGCCTGGTGTGTGCCACGTGGACTTCAGCTCCTGCATGGTGGCTCTGGAGATCCTGGGGCACATCTGCCTACCCCACGAGTCTATTGCTTTCCCATGGACTTCTTACGAGAAGTCAGGGTCTCCACAGGGACTGCTTCCAGTCTGTAGGGGAACAGGAGGTCTTCCCATAGACTTATCTCCTGAATTAAACACTGTTTAAAAAATAATCCCCCATAACACGAGTTTAATCCTAGGCTTTTCCACAGAAATTGCACAAGTTCAGTGAGTCACTGTCTCACACACAGTGCTGTGGAAACAAATTCCATTGATAAACTGGCTGTGATTGAACACTGTAGGGCCAAGGCCCCCGTTGTTATTTGGACAGATGTCCCCTGTTTGTGCAGTGGGTTTCTGGCTCCAGATTTTGTTCAAGGTAGATACATAACACATCAGAGTTTCCCCTAGTTTCTGGGAATTTCCTGCTTTTCCCCACCTTCCACAGGAGCCATCAGAGCCGTAGGTCTGCTTCTCTCTGCAGCTTGTCTAAGGGCACCAACCCATGTCCCTAGTGCCTTCCAGGTCCAGCCCACAGTGAGCATGCTGCCAGCTCCGGTGGGAAAACTTCAGGGTTTTCCTCCCTTGTTATTTAAATCAAAGCCCACAGACATTTTTCCATAGCTACAAAACATGATTTTACTGTTTTCAGGCCTCAACACCCTCTTTTGTTAGAACAAAGCAGGTGAGTAACAGAAGCAGAACAAGTTAGTCCACTTGATAAACTAATCCGCAGATAAGACACTGAAGGACTTAGATCAGTGCAGGGGGAAACAATGAGAACTACCTGATGAATGGTATCAGGAAATATCTCCTCTTAAAATGCCTTGTGGCTTTTCTGCAGTGGCATCTCTGGTCAGCCTCACACTTGAAAATTGAGTACAGGCTCTAGAGGCGACTTTTTCTGGGCAGTAATAACGTGTTCAGCTAATTATACAAGTTCCTGTGTCTTGGTTTCCCTTTGAGACAGCAGCCTGGGCTGTAGTAGAAAGCAGGAGATCTAATTAGAAGATCTTTTCTTTGAATCACCTGAGAAGGTAAACGATATTATATCTCTGGGTGTCTTGTTTATTTTCTGAAATATATGCGATGGTAACTATTGTGCTGGGTGCATTTGCAAGAGAGGGTGTAATTATTTTGCAACATTTATGAAAAAGAGAAACTTACAGAAAAAGAAGGTCACGTAGATCACCTGTGTCCTGGGTTAAAGTGAGACCTTGCTATTTACCTCTAGGTATCTTCTGCACTTTAGAGCTAACTTTAAAGAACATTTTTCAACCTGAATGCTGCGGAGAAGAAGAGATTTGGTAGCAAACCTGGGTTTCTTCAGCTCTCTGGGGCTTTATAACTCAAACATAATTATTGCCTCCCAGGAGACAGTTTGTTTGAGAAATGATGAATATGTCCACTTATCTTCTGTTTTACCAGCTAAAGTTTGATGCAGATTTGTGACCATTGCAAAAGATGCATGCAAAACTGTAGCAGATGCTGTTTAACCTCATCATAAATTTTGCTTAATGACCATTTTTCCTTTCTATTATCTGTTTCATCAACCTGTTATCAATGAAATATAAGTTCTTTGTATAGATCAAGCTAATGTACCATATGCTGTGAGCATATGCTGTATATACAAAACTATCAGAAAACTTTGCTTTGTTAGTGTTTCTATTACTGTGTCATGTCACTATCTCAGGGACTTGTGTCACAGCTTATAACTTGGCAGTGTTTCCCCCTTGATCCGTTTTGATCCATCTTGGTCTTGGGATCACCCAGATCCATGGAAGTCTTTAGGTTGTCACAAGTGCATGATGTCTTCAAAATAGTCTTTCCTGTAGATGCTGGATGTAGAATACTGATGGACATGCCCAGGAAACTGAAGAAATATTTCCCTAGGTTTCCCCCCCACCCCCCCACCCCAATTCTGCCAGCCATTCATCTATTGGATAACAAAAGCCTGTAACAGTCTTTTTTTTAATGGATTTTGGGGTGGAGTGGGAAGATATTCTGAATCAGTGAGATGTCTTGCTTTCTGGTTATTCCTATATAGGAACATAAGAGCAGCCATACTGGATCAGCTCAAATGTCTAGCTAGCACAGTCTCCTGGTGTTTGGGTTTTTTTCCTCTGTTGCTACCCTAGAATATCTTAAAATTAATTTTCTTTTTTTAATTGCACCTCAGAATTCAGTTGACGTTTCTTGAGACCCCATTTCTAAGTGATAATAGTTCAGAGTCCATCACAGAATACATAATGTCAGGATGCTTTCTTTCTACCTTACACTTATCAGTGCTGAATTTCATGAATTTCATGACCCAGTCACTCAGTATCCTGCAATCCCTATGCAGATATTCACAGGCAGACTTCCCTTTTGTTACTCTCAATCATTTAAAGTTTTCCAGTGTTGTATCACTAATCACTGCCTTTTCCACATCACTTGAGAACACAGGGTAAGACACAGGCTTACACCCATGTTCCTGCGGAGCTCTGGTGATGACATCTCTCTATTGGAAAAGCAAATAATTTCTTCCTACTTTTGCCTCCTACCTTTTAACCAGGTCAGTATCCAGGTGAAGTCTCACTGCAGAACTACCTTTAGTGAGAAACCCTGACAAATCCCTGCTGGATACTCGTGTCAGTGACATCAACTATATTGCTTGGCTATAAGCTCATTGCTGTCCTCTATCCTTTCACAAGGTGAGACTACAGATCATGTTCATATTATAATTTTCTGTCACTGGCTCTTTTGAGGAGGAAAGTCACCATGAAGCTCCCTGTCTACTTGGGAGCACCAGCTCTCATATGCAATATGGTGGCAATAGGCATCCATTGCCAATGTTCATTATCAGCTCAGGAGGGGCTGATTTTTCTGCTTTCACCTGGTGATTCACAGCCTTTCAAAGCCTGAGTTTGTATGAACAGACTCTTCAATACAAAAAGATCATAATTTTACAAAAGCTCATGATTTTAATCAAGCTGATGTTATCCACTCAGGTACTGTTCAGTACTGTTCTTAAGAGTCTTTTCTCAGTGCTTTCCTTTCTTAAAATGATTTTTGCAATCTGCTTTGGTTCTGCTTTTTCCTGTAGCTCTCTACTAGCTGCTCATTCTGGAGGTAGGGAAGTGCTTTGTTAACCAGAAAGGAATAACCAGAAAGTGCATATTCATAGAAAAATACGTATTTTTACATATTCTTCAGCTCCCTTTCTCTATTCCTTCTGGTTGCATAAATGTGTCAGCACCCGTTTTAAGGGTCCATGCATGTTTTGCCTCTCCTTTTATGTTTCATCATCCAGTCTATTGCATGAGTAAATTAGCTTAGGTATTAATGAGCTGGAGAAGATGGTTTTTTTCTGGGTTTTGATTTCAGGCACCACATTATAATCTGGTGTGTCAGTATTCATGGGTTCCAGGTTATTTACTTGTTAACTTCAGTACAATTAATGGAGATAAAACCTCAGAAAAACATGGATTTTTACCAAGAGATACCACTCTTCATTGTTTCCCTTGTTAGCCAAGGGGTTACAAACACACAGAAATCTCTAGTTGAGCCCATGATGTTACTAATCCCTCTCCAGAGTGGGACATGGCTGGTAGCAGAGCTCTCACTGCTGCAGCAGGACAGGCCCTCACTTACAGCAACATTTTTAACTATTCCCTCATGTTCTGACTGTGCATTTGTCAAGTACCACTGCGAGGAATATTTGAAGACCCAAAGTCAACTTTTCTCATGGCAGATGAATTTCTAGCACCTCATTTGTCCCTGGTAGGAATCTGCTTAGGACTCTGCTTTCTCCAAGTGATTTCTTTCTCCCTCCATTTTGAGTAGGTACAGCTGACGTGAAAAAAAGGAGATATGAGGGAAACAGTCTAGTGACAGTGGCAGAAGAATAATTATAGACCTTGTTGCATGCTCTGTCTTGGATGGAGCAAACAGGCAGAATGTGCTGAAAAAGTCTGAACGTACTGTTTTTGTAGAGTGTTCTGGTATTTCCTACTGTGTGAGTCAGCTGAAAATTCCCTGATTCTTTTGCTTCATTCTCCTCTCAGGTTGTACAGCAGTCACTGGACAAAATGCCATCCCCAATTACTGCAGGTCTCCACTGCCTATTTCTACTGGTCACAGCATGTTGCCAGACATCACAGGACTCAAACTTTCATCCATTCATCCAATACATAGTGAGTATCCTTTCCCAGCCCCACTGGTTTTCATTTGGTCTCTGCTTGTAGCACCCAGCTGCTATAGCTCTTTACAAAACCTCAGAGGACGTCAGTATAAGATCAGGTGGGAAAACTGAACCCAGAGTCTCCCCAGTGTGTAAAAGAGATGGAGAAATCCAGGAACTGGGCTTTTCTTGCTTCCCAGTCTTAAAGCCTCTCCAGAAGGAACTGAGCAAAACTTCTGGTTTCTCACTTGTGTTAGTCTGCAAGGGATGTAAATTGCTGTCCCTGGAGCTAAGCCTAGGTGACAGTTATGTGGGCACTGTTCCTGGATGGGATTCACCCGCCCTATGAGAGACAGAAACCAATTAAGTCAACAAAACTAGCTTAGGCACAGACGTCCTTACAGGTAGGTGACAGGAGTCTCTTGGCAGTCAGACATGAGTACACATCACCAAAATGCCACCCCTGAGTGACTTGTGTTTAGATGTTGTGCTTGGACTCAGGCTCTACTTCAGTTTCCCACTTTTTCAATAATTCTCACGTACCACTTTTGCTTCACTATAGTGTGAATTATGGAAATCTGTTTTGTGCTTTGTCCTATATAGGGATTTGGTAACAGGCACCTTCCGCACAAATAGTCCCTAACTAGAAACGACAAAAGAGGAACAGAGAAACGAAAGGACTGAACAAATGGAAGTTAATATAGTCTAGTAAAGAAAACTAGTCTACAAATCTACCAGCTCTTGGTCTAGCACAATTATTATTAGACCAGAAAATACTTCTTTTTTCTTCTACATTATGAACCCTATCAAGGCAAACCAGATTCTAGCATCTATATTCAGCCCCTAGCACCACAGGGACCTTAGTTCTTATGGACTGACCAGAACACAATATGCTTTTTTGAGCAGGTTGAAAAAAAGGCAAGAAGAGGTGAAGAGAAAGGTGTGAACTCCTTAAGCTGTTTCTGCCACTATCCCTTGTCTTGGCAAACCAAGATATAGCTGGCTCAAGCAGCACTGTCTGCTCTTTGGCAAATGTCTAATAGTGAGCAAGTATCTTGTTTGCTCTGTTTTTTTCAAACTGTCTCCAGCTCAGCACTTAGGCATTTTCATGAAAAGAGTAACACTGTATTTTTTAGCACCATTGATCCATCGTTGATCCTGCAAATGAATCACTTAATAGTGTGAAATATGTGAAGTATTTAATGACATAGCAATACCCTGTAGCTGTTTGGGAGAATAATTAAAAAAGGAAACCACTGAGACCAAACCTGGGGGAAGAAGTGGATTGCAGTGGGCTTTCTGTAACTTTTGCAGCTAACCTCTAAGCTGAAAGGTAGTACCCCTAGCAGTGCAAAAATGCCAATGCGCCTTGGGATCTTCACTGCCAGCACAGTGGCGATACGAAGCCCAGCTCTAATCACACACCAGATGGTTCCTTTATGTAAAGAGATGACTTAAGAGTTGCCAAGCTATTCACTCTTTCTGTAAATAAAGATTTCAGTAGGACTCAAGAAACTGGCAAAGCTGCAAATTTCCTGCCTGCGTCTTTGCTTGTTCTTCAGCCTTTCTTGCTAACTGTGGTGCCAATGTATTTTTAGAGCATGATTAAAAAAATAAGATGGTCTGCATCTCACTTGGCTGCACCCTGTGTGAACCCAACCATACTGAAATTGTGCCACTACTACCCTGGTCAACTGTGTGCCCACAAAAGAGCTGACCTGACACCTGAGCTGGAGCCAAGACAGTTCAATCCCCTTTCTACTGCTGCTCAGGCTGGCTTTGCTGCTGCAGAATTGGAAGCTCAGAGGAAAGAGGAACGCAAAGGGTAATAGGAGTCCACTTTCTGGATTCAAAGGCTGAGTGGCCAGATCTCCCAAACAGTTTGCAAGGCTGGCGCAGGACTGAGAGCACTACATCAGCCCCATAGCCAGTTTGCAGCTCAGACACAGAATTTCTGCTAAGCTGAAACAATTGCCTTGCAGAGACACACAAAGAGAGACCTGCAAACTCAGTACATCCCTCAGCTGCTGTTTAACATTTCCCTGCTTGGAAGATATAAATGTTCTGTTTAAAGAGGAAAAGGGGGGCAGGGAGGACCAAAGATTGAGGGAGGGGAAAAAATGATCTATGCCGGTATTTTCTTCACTAATTCTTTCATGCCAACAACAGCAGCTAGAGCCTCACTTTGTTTTTTCACAGAGCTTCACTCTCTTTTTTCCACAGACTGACAGCGTGCTAGGAGAGGAAAGCTTCCAGTCAGAGATGCAAAGGCAGAAGCGAAACGGTATGTACACATATGTATGGTAACAGAGCAGGTTCCTAGTAAGCTGAGGGTGAAATCACTGTTGGGGACAGCAGCTCTTGAGATACTGAACTTTGATCATCAAGGAGAAGTAGTTGTTGTGGTTTAACCCCAGCCAGCAGCTAAGCACCACCCAGCTGCTTACTCACTCTCCCCCAGCGGGATGGGGGACAGAATCAGAAGGCTCAAAGTGAGAAAACTCATGGGTTGAGATAAAGACAGTTTAATCAGTAAAGCCAAACAAGGAATTCATTCCCCACTTCCCGCGGGCAGGCAGGTGTTCAGCCATCTCCAGGACAGCAGGGCTCCATCACGCCTAACGGTGACTTGGGAAGACAAAATGCCATCACTCCAAACGTCCTACCCTCCCTTCTTCTTCCCCCAGCTTTTATTGCTGAGTGTGATGTCATATGGTGTGGACGTCACGCTCCAGGTCATATGGTGTGTGACATCATGTTAGTCAGTTGGGATCAGCTGTCCCAGCTGTGTCCCCTTCCAGCTTCTTGTGCCCCCCCAGCCTGCTTGCTGGGAGGATAGAGTGGGAAAAAGAGAAGGCCTTGATACTGTGTAAGCACTGTTCAGCAATAACTAAAACATTGTGTTATCAACACTGTTTTAATTACAAACCCAAAACATAGCCCCATACAAGCTACTATGAAGAAATTTAACTCTACCCCAGCCAAAACCAGTACAGTAGTAAAGGCACAAACAAAAGAGGTGGAAACTTTTGTCTGGTCAGAGACTGACATATATGAGCTCAGTTTTTATGCAAGATTAAATACACGGTGTAGAAAAAACCCCAAGCCTCTTAGGAGGACACGGGCCACAAGATAATCCTGTATGGCTTCAGTCTGTGGTTGACAACCCATCCACTTGCTGAGTCAAAAAAGAGAAAGGATGATACAGCTTTTCTCTGTATATATTATGTCATTTATATCAGCTTCCTATTGCTCTGAGAGCAAAGAAATCTGGCTTTTTTCAGACAAGCAGCAGATAAAACATGTGCAGAATATCTGCTGAGTAGGAATCAAGAAGATTTCCTAAGCAGAATGCCACATTAAGCTACCATTAAATAGCAACAGAGCCCAAATGCTGAAACAGAAGCCATCAATTTATGATTTACCCTCACACACAGCTTTGCAGTCTCATACTATTTCTCTTTTAGTACTTATTTTTGACCTTCGCCCTCTAGAGTACACCGTTGACATTGAAGTAAGCCTTATGGATTCATGTTTTCTGGAGCCAGTCAAAGAGTATTTCAAAAAACTTAGTCTTCCAATTTCAACAAATATTTCAAATGTAGAAATGACAGTTTCAAAGATCGACATTACAACAGGTGGGTTGGTTATTTATTTTTATATTCTGGGTGATGTACTTTTTTGCCAGTATTTGATCTCTCCCTGTTTTACCATCCATCATGCTTAGAAATCAACAAAACTGAACTGTCTCTGCTGCTTACTGAAAGACTCAACAAGACTGAAGCTCTAGCACACAACAGCGTGTTTTGTTATCTGCATCCCGCCACTGGTCTTTCCATAATGTTGACATTAGGAATAGCCCTGAATGCTTTTCTTTTACTAAGGAAGGGACAAAACCAGAGGAAGCCTGAGCCAAAGGACTTTGCTCCAGTTTGACTAACAAGCAGTCTGAGTTACTTTCAAGCTTCAGGAAGCTGCGACAGAGGTTATCAGACTGTTTACTTCCCTCCACTTGCATTTGGAACGTAAATCACTGTAAGAGGCTGTACTCTGACCCTGACAGAGACAGGCTGTATGAGATGAAGTCTTTTCCTGATATAACTCACTATATGTATTCTTACAGGTCAAGATATCAGACAGGTTTTATTACATGAGTTGTGGTTGTGCAACTTCACATCCAAGTAACTAATACAGCAGAGGATATGCAAATGCACTGAACATTTACAACAGCAGAGGATATTTGGTACCTTCTTATTGCTGGCCCATAAAGCAGTGAAAGGAAGCGTTCATCAGCTCTCAAAACAACATGCAAACGGATCTTTGAAAGGCCTTCAGGGTCACCTGCAATGTGTGAAAATCACTTTGTTAATATCTTACTTTGCCAATGGCACATTAAGAGCAGAAAAACTTACAGTGAAGTGTTGGGGTTTTTTTATTAGAGATAATATCTGGTTTTAAAGCACTTTGTGGTAATGTTACGTTCTCTCATGCGACATCTGTCAGGATACAGTCGGAATGACACAGCACCTCACTAGCCACTGAGACTTTGAATGACCATTACATGCTCTTACAATCTTTAAAACCCTATGCATTTGCTTTCAGCTCAGGTAATATAGAAATATCCAATCTGCAAACTATCATAGGATGCTGGCCAATATGCCAGGTAAATTTTTAGGATCAGGCTTCACATCTCCATTCAATTACTTAAAAGTAATTGATCAGACTTATCCCTGTTACCAGTCTGGTTCCCATTTCTGGTTAGTCATTTATTATTAGTATAGTAAGATTTGCAAGGCATCAGATCATCAAGTTGCATCATTCAAGTGAACTCACAAGAAGGGCAACATTTAGTTGAGATCACTGGTATAAAGATACAGCAGGGTAAATAAGCAGTAAGTTATGCCCGCTTACTATTCTCATAGCATTTCTCTCTCTGACACTAGTCTGTCTGCTCAGCGGTGAGAACAAGAGCTGTTGTTCTTGTGAAAAAGGATATGCCTGGCCAAGTGCAGTGTGCGGTGACTTGATAACCTGCCCTTCTGTCAGCCTAGCACCCGACCTGCCCTGCAGCTACGTGATGGAAAAGCCTTTTTGCGGGCCTTACTGTGAGCCTCAGACTGAAGGTAAGGAGAAACAGTGCTGAACTTCATTGTTGTACAACTCATATACTGGTTAGAAGATGGAATAGTGTTAAAGGTGTAATAAAGCAGCACGTCAGGACTGAGCTGGCTACCACATTGCCTATGAATGTGGAAAGTCTGTAGAGACGCTCTAGAGCTCTCCTCTTTGTGATGTGGGTCCACCTTGGCCCAAATACGTGGAGATATTTAGTGCTATGCTGGACCCCCAGCTCCTGGAATCACTCACATGCCTCTGGGATTTTCAGCTTCCACTAAACAAAGAAAATTTCATCTCATCAGATTTTCAACAGAGGAACTTACAAATGTGACCAAAGTGTGCCATAGTGCTCAATAGAAGAGAAGGAACAACAAAAAAAATCCAGCATGTATCTTTTGTTTGGTTTTATTTCATGACTTGTGACAAGGTGCCCATGACTTTTTAGGAACCTGACTGATGACTGGACACTTAGGCTTGACAGCACTGGGGTGGAGCACTACCTGTTGTCTCTGCAATCCAAGACAGACCCCCATGAGAGTCTACCTCTAATTTGTGATGGAGCAGCAGGCAGAGATACCCAGAGGCAACCCTAGAGCTGGAAGCAGTCCAGTGCTGTCAGCATGCCTGTTCTAATCAGCTCTCCTTAGAGGCAATGCTTTTATCACAGGGCACCCCCACATCAATACTGCTATACTATTTCCAGGACTAGAGCTAGTATCTCTTCCATGTGGAAGTCCCACATGCCTTAGAAGTCCAAGGCCCTGGGTACAATGCTCCTCCACTGCAAGGTATGGACATGTCCTTAAAATGGACCCAACTTCGAAAATTCCAGTGTCTCTCTAAGCATTTTATATTCTTTTGTGCCCATTGAGAGGTCTTCACCCAGAATATTACCCTCCCAAAGTCATTGAGGATTTTTCCATTAATTTCAGTGAAACGTAGGTGGAGATTCATCCTGTGTAACTTTCACTTAGTAAAAGTTAAGTATCTGGTCAAAGTTACTCATCCAAACTCTATAACTGGAACAATGTAGCAATTCAACTATTGTAGGAAAGCTGTCTGTCAACACCTGAATGTATCACCTTCTGAAGGTGTCTGCAGCTTTGCATCAACTGGAGAGGGAGTCTAGGTATCTAGCAGCTGCCAGGCATCTAAATTAGCTATAGAAATCTAGAGGAATCCCAACTTTCCTATCATACAGACGAATCTTGACAAGTTGTAAGTTTTTGATTTAGAATTAGGATGACTTCACCAAGGGCAAATTGCACCTGACTAATCTAGTGGTCTTATACAATGGAGTGACTGCATCAGTGAACAAGGGAAGAGCTACGGATGTCATCTACCTAGACTTCTGTAAGGCCTTTGATACAGTCCCCTACATTGTCCTTGCTGCTGAATTGGAGAGATATGGTTTGACAGATGTACTGTTAGATGGATAAAGAACTGGTTGGATGACCACGTTCAAAGAGTTATACTCAGTGGCTCAACGTCCAAGTGGAAGCAAATAACGAGTGGTGCACTCAAGGAACTGTACTATTTAATACCTTCATCAATGACACAGACAGTGGGACTGAGTACACCCTCAGCAAGTTTGCAGATGACACCAAGCTGAGTGGTGCAGTTGATTTGCTAGAGGCAAGGGATGCCGTCCAGGGGGATCTTGACTGCTCAAGGAGAGGGCCTGTGCGAACCTCATGAAGTTCAACAAGGTGAAGTGCAAGGTCATGTACCTGAGTTTGGGCAATCCCCAGTATCATTACAGACTGGGGGATGAATGGATTGAGAGCAGCCCTGTGGAGAAGAACTTGGGGGTACTGGTAGATGCAAAATTGGACATGAGCCTGCAATGTGCACTTGCAGCTCAGAAAGCCAATAGTATCCTGGGCTGCAGAACAAGAAGGGTGGCTGGCAGGTCGAGGGAGGTGATTCTTCCCTGCTACTCCACTCTCGTGACACCCCACCTGGAATACTGCATTCAGCTCTGGGGTCCTCAGCACAAGAAAGACAGAGACCTGTTGGAGCAGGTCCAGAGGAGGGTCACGAAAATGGTCAAAAGGATGGAACACCTCTCCTATGAGGAAAGGCTGGGAGAGTTGGGGTTGTTCAGCCTGGAGAAGAGAAGGCTCCAGGGAGACCTTATTGCAGCCTTTCAATACCTAAAGGGGGATTATAAGAAAGATGGAGAAAGACTTTTTATTAGACCCTGTAGTGACAGGATGGGGGCAAGAGATTTAAACTGAAAGAGGGTAGATTTAGATTGGACATAAGGAAAAAAATTTTTTATGATGAGGATGGTGAGACACTGGAACAGGTTACCCAGAGAAGTTGTGGATGCCCCATCACTGGAATTGATCAAGGTCAGGTTAGAAGTCCCTCCCCGTGGCAGGGAGGTTGGACTAGATGGTCTTTAAATGTCCCTCCCAACTCAAATCATTCTATGATTCTGAGATTCTATGATTAAGTTAGAAGAAAAAGCTAAGAAATCACTTTGTAAGCATTGCTTTTGATTATTTTTACATTTATTTTTGTGTTTTTTCTTACAGACTTATGTGCTATTGGAGAGCCCATTATAATGAATATGTCAGTCAGGCTGAATAAGTCAAGCACAGTCTATTGGCATAATCTCACGGATCCTTCTTCTGAATCATACAAAAAATACAAAGCTGACCTTGAAAAAGCGGTAATGACTTTTGTTTTCCACCTCTGAAGGTTGAAAGTCCTCTAAGAAATATGGTATTTACCCTGAGTGTCTGGGAAATAGGGTGCACTCTCACTGTCTCTCTGCAGAGCTGTGAAGTATGCAGCAGTGGTAGCTACAAAGTGGGCTAAAGCTGACCTCCATTGAAAGGCAATGACAATATTCCCATTCATTTTAATATGCTGGCCAACAGGGAAGTATTTAGGAATCTTTGCATCAAAGCATGAAAAAAAATCACATTATTGGTCCCAGCTTAAATCCACATGAGCGCACATAGAATGAAACCATCAAACAAATTTATACCAGTGACAGTGGGGAGAGCACCAGGCCTATTCTGTTAGGTATGCTACATGCCCTTACTCCCATCAATGCTGAATGGAGAGTTTCCTATTTGAAGCACGCTAGAGCAATATACAGAGCAATATACAGAGGACTTATGTCATGTAATATGTCTTTGTTTACAGTTTAATGCTAGCTACAGATGTTTACCAGGCTTTGTATCAGCAACAGTAACTGGCTTCAGGTAAGTAAACAATTTCATTTTTTCCTGGAAGACACAAATCTTTCTGTCCCATCTCAAGGAAACACTCAGCAGCAAAACCTACATTCACGCTGGCTAGAAGCCATGCCCAATATATACATACTGAATAACAGTATAATAGCTGCAAAGGAAAGCCCAACTATTAGCATGGAAATAGGATTGTGGTAAAATTCACTACTGTGCAAAAGTTGCCAAGAAACATAATCGTTCTCCATCTGGATCAAAGCCTTTTGTGGGAAAGACTGAATTCCACCCAAAAGGGGAAAAGGATGTGAATAAACCTAGCATCATCTCCCAGGTCATCAGGAAGACAAATTAGTGCATTGACTCTGGATATAACGTTGGATCTGGATAAAAGAGATATTACTTAAGTCCACACATATTTAAACGCAGATGTATTCTACATTTTCTAAGGGAAATTTACTAGGAATAGAAAGCAGATGAAGGACATGTCACGTAAAGGTGTTCTTACTTTGGGAAGAGCTGTAGCACAACCTTTTTCTATACCAGAACAAGTCTTGAGTCACAACAGGACCCTTCACAGGTGAGCCCTGTGAAGCTTACTACTAATATGCAAGGATATTTAATCCTGGTGCTTCTCTCATTCTTGTATCTGTTTAGGCCTGGAAGTGTTTTTGTGAACTATGAAGTAAAAGCAGGAGCAGCAAGCTTCGATCAGATAGCAAATTCCAACAAAATTGTACCACAGTTTCTAGATGCATGGTACCAGCTAGACCAAGCTACCTTCACAATGAAAATAACTGGTAAGTTTAAAGCTCTCTCAGTATTTTCCTTCAACCTTTTAGTATTTCTAGCCTGAGCCATGTAGCTGCCTTATACTGTTGATTATTTGGTACTAGACCTTCAAAAAACATTTATTTCTCTGGCTGTTTCATTTCATCCTGGGCCACCAAAGCTGAGGACTTACAAGAGATGACCATGCATGCAGCACCTCCCATGGAAAACCAAAACCTTCCAGCTAATCCACTGAACCCTGATGCAGCCTCTCCATGGGAGAGAGACTGTCACCTCCAGAACTGAGACAGCTCTTAGCATATCAGGCTGCCAGCACTTCCCACTTCTTCAAACAAAACACAAAACCTCTTGCAGTTTACATGAGAACAGCTTCCCTCTGGCTTCCTTGGCACATTTTCCATGCTGCCGCTAGACAGCAAGTTACAATCGAAATGCCTGATCAAGTGCCGCAGAGGTGCTGTACTCTCAGTGCATTAAGCACTGGACTTTCTGTCTCAGAGGATTATTTTAACCTGGTTGCTTCTCCTCCCAGTTTATCTACTTAGAAAGTAGTGGCAGTGACAATATTTCTGGTTCTCTGCATAAAACCTTCTGGGATCTTTGGCTGACAAAGATAGCAGAAGAATATGTTGTGGGAAAATTGCATAGCTTGTATTAGAAGTAGTGCCTGCAACTGATGCTGAATACATATTAGTTGCGAAGCACCTAGGATTCCCACGAGATGAAAGACACCACATAGATGTGCGCTGAAATGACAATAATGCAGAATGTTGCTCTTTGTCTTCCCAGATCAAACAAACTTCACTGTGAGTCCTGTTGACATTTTTGAAGGGGATACAGTAAGACTGACATGTCAGATAAATTCAACATCTCAGAATGTGACTTGGTATTACAGAGATCAGATCATCTCAACCGGCTTGCAGTATTCGATAAACGTTTCAACAAAAACCTCATGGTCAACTCTTGAAATTATCAACATTACAATGAAGGATAATGGTATGATTTTCTATTGTTAAAACAGCAGATGTAAGTCTCTAGTGTGGCTAGTTCTATAAAAAGAGGCATGCAGTGACTGCATTTTCCTAGAATAAATGTGAAAAATACACTGTTCCTCATAATTTTCCTTTTTTTTTTCTTTCATGAACTACATACTGACTGGCATTGCCAGTAAGATGTGAACTGACTGAAGTGACTAAACAGGCCTGGATTTTCTCAGTGCCAGGCTTCACTGCCATATCTCAGGAGACAGCAGTGACTACATGGCTGTGAGGTCTTCCCACCCTTTTGGTGTGGTAATCTGAGGCTGTGTTGAATTTGTCCTTGATGGCCCTTGCCTCCTTTGCCAACATAACTAATTAGAGCTCGGAGTTACAGTTTTCCATGTGTTCGTGTTTAGAGCTTTTTGAAAATCAGAAGCAGTTAAATTGGTGGCATTTTGCTGGGAGGAATTATCAGGGGAATTATCATGTATTATCAGAACTTTGACTCAAGTTCCCATTCAGTTCTTCTCTTTAGACCATGAATTTTACATTTAACTTCAAAAAGGGTAGTCTCTGACAAGGTATTTGGGCACACAGAGCCAAGGTAGGAGTCATGGGTCCAAACTTCTTCGAGCTAAGGGTGCCCTGAACCTTGGTGTCTCCTCTCCTATGTAAGTGGCCTACTCACCAATGGGGAAGGGGAATCCACATACCTAAAGTATGAAGGAAATTTGGAGCTCTGATTGCCGATTTCAAAAGAAAGCCTGGCTGCATCCAAAGGACAAGTGCCTGAGAAAGTGGCTGATAACTTCTCTGCTGCCTTTGGCGATACCTTCTGAGCAGCCTATGTGCTCACACTTAGAATGCCAGCTCTTGTGTAGTCCACCCTGGGCACCTCTCTCTCACCCATTCTGTGTAGGAACCTTTTGCACAGTCGGTCTATATTCTTGCCATAACATATTGCTGCCACGTGGACTACGGGCAATACACAGATCCCCAAAACACCAACTCAGCCAGCTTTTAAGTATTTCAGTCCCAGAGCACTGGTCTCTTCTCGAGTACCCATCAACACTGAAGCTGCCTAATCTGGATACGTTTGGCACCAGGAGTCTGCAGAAAGCATAGTGCAGATGACCTGAGGGTACATTTTGATTAGCAAGTAGCAGAGCCACTGCAGAGCAGGGAGATGGGAAAAGTAGGTGTGGAAGTAGGCCCAGCTCCTAAGCCCAAACGTAGAGGAAAAAAACAGTGAAATGTGTTCTCAATGCTAAGATATTGCCTATGCTTTACAGGTACCTATGGGTGCTCTTTCACAAAGAGCAATAATTTTCACACACTGATCTACAAGGCCACAAAACCAATAGTAGTCTCTCCACTACACATCACTCCGAACGTAAACAACATGAGTGTTGTATGCAACAGCCCTGAAGTGCAGACAAACAGTCCTCTGCTGTCCTGCTGTATTGACAGACACATACCATCACTTACCGGTGACTGGAAAGTAAATGGAGCAATCAATATTACAGGTATGATTAACAAAAGATTGTCTTTCACCTGCTAAGTTTGTTTGTTCTTCAAAGATCTCCTCCTAATTGGCTACCCCAAAGGCCAAATCCTAGGATGACTACCGGGTGTGCTCCAAAGGTGTGTGTGTGTGGGAAGGACGAAGGATGGATGGACAGCGTGGTACAGACTCCGTATATGTTGTGCAGGTGCCAGTGGGATTCTGGGCATCTCCATGCACTGTGCATACATTGATGCTTAAAACTGTGCCATCCTGGATGGAAACAGCTGCCTGGACCAGCGTCATACCAGCTTTTTCCAAAAAGCTTATTTCTTCATTGTCTAGTTTTGAAAGCAAGGATGAGTGCATCAGTCTCTACTACTAGCTCCAGAATCACCCTTGGGGTATGAAAAGCTTTTGTGTACCCGATACCAAGATTTGGCAACCAAGAGAAGCAGGTGCTACACTTTGAAACAGCTGCAGCATAGCTAAATACTGAGTGCGCAGTTTCCCTCTCCGCCTGTACTTGTGATACAACACATGCCAGTTGAGTCAGTGGCATCCCACAAGGCTTTACTTATAAAATGAATATAAAGAGTTAATAAAACACCAAGTAAATGTGTTACAAAGAGTTACAAAATAACATCAATAGAAATGCTCATAAATGTCTATCAACCACAGTCATAAACAGTCTATTGCCCTCTTAATATTTTATGGGTATGGATTAACTGTTTATCATTAACCATTTGCTATAAATCAAATTTAGCAGAAAGCAGGACAGCAAAATGAGAGGAAAAACTTCAAAGCTTATGTACACAGTCATTTCCACAGAGGACTGCTATGGGTGTGCAGCAGCGCTTGCAGAGAGAGGGGTGATCCTGGCCTGCTGTAATGAGCTGTTCTGCCCTTGATTCCCTGTGGCCAGGCTTTCCCCCAGGAACTCTGCTCTCACACCAGATGCACATTCAGCTGCAGTGGGAGACAACTTTAGTGGGGTTTTCCTTTTATGGCTAAACCAACACTCTTCAGATTTAAAGTTGAATGACTGTCAGTATCTCCAAATGTTTATGTCAAAATAAGATGACATTAAAATCTGCAGTATTTACCTCTGTTTTACTTACCTTACTTATCCTAAATATCGTAGATAATGGGGTTAGGCAGAACCAGAATACTTTCCATTTTGGCTTTTCCTGAGGTAGCCAAGCAATGTTGTTGGTCTCAGACTGGTTTTGGCAGTAGGTGCCCAGCACTGTGCTGATAGCCATCTTCAAGCCTTTGGAAAACCACTGTGAGTGTTGCCAGAGGAAAAGGGTGTGAATGAACTTCAGCAATGATGAGTTAAAAGTGCCATGCTGTCAAAGGTTACATACAAACCCACAAGGTTTTCCTTAGCTAGAGTGATTGTTTGTGATTTCCAGAGCCCATGTATTTTTGGACATCTGTAGCCCTTCAAAGAATGTTTATTTCTCTCTAGGAGTCTCCATTTTCCGTGGAAACTGCACTGAATACAAGCTCAACATCAATGAGTCGGTATGCCCACCTGAGATGTCAGGTACAGTGACAACATATACATGTGAGCTGCGGACTGGACATGGTGCCAGGCACAGTCAAAACATCAGCGTAATGTACCTCCAGGCAGGTAAGAGTCAGGCAGCATGTAACAGACCATCAGCTCTTTAACGCTAAGTGGCCTCTGTGGTCCATGTCATTTGCAAGCAAATTATTATAACAAGTGACTCTCAATAATATGAAATTTATCTTGTGTTGTCTCAGCCAGAGTAACAATATCTTCAAGTATAAACTCATTCATTTCCGAGGGACATCCATTCAATCTGACGTGTGAAAGTGATATGAGCAATTACGACAGTATCAGTTGGAAAATCCGGTCTGCAGATAGAATAAAAACGGTGGACTGTGATACGTGCATCAAGAATAGCAACTTTTCAGCCATGTCTGTGCTCACAGTGCAGACTGCCACACAGGACTGGAACGGTGAGTGAACCTGGTTTGTATTAGCTACAAAGGCAATGAATCTCCGTACCAGACAATTTACAGCATCCCTAGCCCAGCAAATCACTGTGAAGCCTGACCACAGTAAATAAAAAAAAAGAGTTAAAATCATAACTGCTGGAGGACAGCAAGACATGATGCTGCCAACAACACTGTACTTGTTCAGTATTAGGGCTCATGACCATGCAAAAGCTGAGGAGCACTTCTGTTGACAGAGACATGAGGTTTTGTGTCACTTCTTTCAGGCACCTACATCTGCACCTTCTCCCAGAAGTACTTGGAGAGTTCTGCCAATGTGACAATCGAGGTTATTTCCTTGCCTCTGAAGCAGAACATCCTGATAAAACCCATTGCAGCATCGATACCCTGCGAAGTACAACAAGCCCTTGAATGCTGCATAAGTGCTGACACCGCGGAAAATTACAGTGTTACATTTGTGGTTCAAGAAAATAAATTTAAAGTTGGTAAGAAACAACAAACTCGCAGAATCACTAGTTGCGCTATGTGTCACAGCCCAGTCCCTCGGGGGGTTTGTTTTCAATTAGGTCTGTGTAACCAATTCATACTTACTGCTATTATGACAACCCACAAGTACTTCTGAGAGTGTAAAAAAAGGGTAATGGACTAGTTTTAGGATGGTTGCTATGCCTGGGCAGCATGGCTGAGATTAATAGAAGAGCAACTGAAGTCACTGCTGTAGTGATAAATACATAATAGGTAAATTCAATGTTTGGTTTGCCTTCCCAGGCAGTGAGAAGTGAGCATCCTCATCATTGTTCAGATTAGAAATTGCTGATCTCCATTTATTTGCTTTTATCTTCCACTCTGCCACTTTCTTGAACTCAGTATCAAGAAAACATTACTGAAGAAGATGATCCACTAATTCATGAAAAATGTATAATAACACATTAAGAATGCAATTCAAAAAACTATTCTATTTTCTTCAAGGATACAGGTAACATATCTTTAACAGCACAAAAGCCTAGGCTTCCATGACTTTAAATTTACGGCAGTTCTGCAGCTTCCCTGGCATGTTTTTATATGCTAGAAGTTTTCAAGTGGGTTACGAAAGAGTTAATTTGAAAAAAGCAAAGAAGAGCCACCTAAACTAACTCAGAAAACACGCAGGAGTGCAAAACCAACAGCCTGAAGTGTAAAGCGGGTGGAGACTGAGGGGTCCTTCAGCTGCTAAGAAAAATGCCAAGGTCTCGTTGGAAGAGATTGCAGTCAGGGACCCTCAGGCACACGCATACTGAAAAGCAATGGGAGCGTGGTACAGATCCTGAGTTCAAAAGAACCATATAAGAACAGCTAAAAAGTATCCTAGCCTAAATGAAATGCCTGTGGTAGAAGCAGAAGCAGGAAGAGTATTCTCCAAAATGGTTTCTAAAGCAAATTTTCGTTCCTGCACACTAAAAGAGGGTTTGAGCAGGATTTGCTCATACACCAGTAATTGAAAAGGTACTGATCACGCAGCAGCTGCCAGGAGATTTGTTAAGTGGGGAATAAGAGACAGAGATCAGCATACAGAAAGGAAGTTTTTTCCACAAAGGAAGTTTTTTTCTCTAGGACCCACAGAAAAGAAAGTTTTGCAGAAGCTTTCTGCTCTCTGCTAGCTGATTGACCCCAAATCTGTGTTAACCTATCTAAATCCTTCCATACAGGGAAAAATTTAAAAAGAAATTTGAATTGCTACGTGCACAATTACAGAGAAATAGAATGCAGCAAAGAGAAAAAGCTCATGGCATATTGCAAGTTTATGAACCACATTGGACAGCAAGTCAACAGTGAAAATATAACTCTGCACCTGATACCTGGTAAGAAAAAAGTTACTATTTAAAGCTGTGAAATAGGAAATCCCAGTATCTTTGTTAAATCAGATGCCACAAATTTATCGCTGGTGACCCCTAACCGGAGCAGTTTTTGTTAGCCAAGAATTTTTGTCTCCTTTTTTGACAGGAAATTTTGAAATACAGAGGAAAATACCAATTTTAATGTAATTTTAAAAAATAAGTAGACAAGATATTTTGTCTTCACTGTATTTGACGGTGGCCCCAGTATGTTCCCAAGCAGTTATAGTTCAGTCATCTTCTGTCCCTACTTCCTTCTGGTGCAGCCTGCACCACCAAGAGCTTCATCTTCTGTGTTGAAATGTGGGCATGCAGCTCCCAGCTTGCACCAACAATTTAGCAAGGATAAAAGATTGTGGTGCCTCAGGAAGAAGGCATCTAGCTGAGGAGGTCAGCCTGTGGGAGAACATATCCACTTTAAACACAAGAATGGCAACCTCCATGAGGTGTTGCAGAAACCTGGGCAGACCCACCTTCCAGTCAGCTCTGCAGGAAATGCTGGGTAATTAGAATTCGACATTGTTAAATCCAGTTTTGATGTTTAGTTCTGACCAGTGTTTGGATATTTCAGCTCCTTATTGGAAATTGGAAAGAAAGAAATGTTGGACATCCCCATAACGCAGAAATTTTGTTTTTTCCATGGTAGCATTGCCTACTGTTGAATCACTCTATCTGGCCAGATTTCACTTTCTTAGGCAATAAATATGCAGCCATTTTATTTACTTTAATCAGCAGATACTTACTGATATGACTAACACAATGAAAGCCAATTAGCAAGACTGACTGTTCATCAAAAAGGTGTTGAGGCCTTACTATCAAGGTCTTAATGAATTTCCTATTAGTGCTACAGCAGCACTGAGTCCCTTAGCAGAATAAACTTTGTGTGAATTACTGTTCACATAGTGGTCAATATAATCCCACTCCCCCCCTAACCCTGTAATCTAACAGACAAATCCTGAAACTTTGGTTATTGGTTTGTTGATTTGATTCAGTACTCAAAACCAAGGGGCTTCATTCAATTTCCTTTTTAATTTCATGATTCCAAAAAATTGGGAGTGCAAGACATACACATCCTGAAAGGTCATAATTAATGAAGACAGCAAGCTGAAATCCTAACTAATTTAAAGACCTCTAAACTTCAGGAGGTCACAGGTTTGATGGGGGTAAATTATATCTCCCTGCTTCTTAGTTTTCTGCCTCTGTGTCTTTCTCAATACAGGTAAGGAAGTTTCCTGCTCAGACAGCCTTGGCATTGGAGTAGAAGGGGCCACGTTAATAATGCCATGTACGTTAAATAATTCAGATTATTCAGGCACCCGAGGCAATGCAACTTACAAGTGCTCCAACAAGGAATGGAAACTTGCAAGGAATGACTGCCTGTCTGAAACAATAAGCAACCTGCTGACTCAGGCCGAGGTAACATTTATGAGTTTTCTAGAGGTTGGGGTGGGGGTGAGTAGGAGAGAGCAAAAATTGTTGGGTGGTTTTTTGCTTAACATAATCTAAAATATATGAAGCGTTAAAAAATCAAATATTTAATTAAAACTATCTTTTAAATGATATAAAGAATGATTGGCTATATCTACACAAGTCAATGAAAGAGGCTAGGTCCCCTTCTCTGGCCCAGAAGGCATGTGGCACTGCATGGTTAATACCCATACACACGAAACGCTCTCTCCCCCAAACAAGGTGACCTTATTCATAGTGTCCAGCAGGAGCAGTCGCTGGCCTGGAGTGCTCCCTGAACCATGCTCCGGCGTTGCCTCGGTGAACGCTAGTTGACACAAGCCCAAAGCACGCTACGGAGTACGCTAACAACGGTGCAATAGGAACAACTCTGTGCAACTGCCCAACCTCAGACCCAGGCCCTGTTTAGCATGCCCCATCAGCTGCCATGCTTCACAGAGAGGTGCTGGGGCTCGGTTTTCAGCCTAGGTATTCTATCATAGCGCTCTTCACTTCTACAAACCATCCAGAGTCACCCTTCTCTCAGTGAGGTTAGATGAGAACAATTATCTTTCTTTCATCAAATGCTTACGACGTTTATTTTAGTAAATTAGGCACAGCAAGGTCCCAGGCAGAGGTACAGCTACTCCATTATGTATTTTCTTAACTTGCTAGATTGCTCACTCATGCGGTTTGGGCCCAGGCCAACTATTTTCTCCCCCAAAATTTCCAGGAGCAATTTACGAGTTAGAACAGACAAAAGACTACTCTCAATAGGCAGTTAGGGTACCCTGTTCTGGAGGGTCAGAGGATTGAACACCACCAGCATGTCTAGAATGACCCTCGGTCTGTTTATTTTACTAGTATAGGTGTAGCCATTATGAAGGATCAAGCTCCAGGCAAGTTGCACACATGTGATGTACTGTTATCTTCTGTTCCAGTCCTTGGTCAACAGTCCTGATGCAAAAGCACGCCTACCTGCATACCTTGAAGAGCTTAAGAAAAAGACAGAAAGTCAGCAAAACATAATAAACACTTCTCCTGCAAACCTAGGTGCAATTGTTAACATCCTGTATATGGTGTCCTCTATCCCAGCATGTGCAAAGGAGCTCGTAATTGAAGTAAGGTTTTATTTTAAGTCTTACCTATACTTATCAATCCCTTTGGCCCCTTTTGTCACAGGGGATGACATTCTCCCTGAAGCAGTTTCACAGCTAGTTAGGGTCAGGAACAGGAAAGTATTGAGGGAATGAGATGAAATGACAGCAAAGATGAAACGACAGCAAAGATACAGAGTAGTTTATGAAAAGTCATAATGATGAAGACAAGGATTCTATGCATGAAAAAGAGGCTGCTGTATGCTTAGCAACTAGAAATGTTCTAGGGACCCCCAAATGTCTCTAGCATTCTAATACAGAGGAAAAGGACAAGGAATGATGGATGAAAAATTGGACATGAGCCTGCAATGTGCGCTTGCAGCTCAGAAAGCCAATAGTATCCTGGGCTGCAGAAAGCGAAGCGTGGCCAGCAGGTCGAGGGAGGTGATATTCCCCCTCTACTCTGCTCTGGTGAGACCCCAGCTGGAGTACTGCATCCAGCTCTGGGGTCCTCAGCACAAGAAAGACATGGACGTGTTGGAGCGGGTCCAGAGGAGGGCCATGAAAATGGTCAGAGGGCTGGAACACCTCTCCTATGAGGAAAGGCTGGGAGAGTTGGGGTTGTTCAGCCTAGAGAAGAGAAGGCTCCAGGGAGACCTTATTTCAGCCTTTCAATACTTGAAGGGGGCTTACAGGAAAGTCAGAGAAAGACTTTTTATTAGACCCTGTAGTGACAGGACAGGGGGTAAGAGTTTTAAACTGAAAGAGCGTAGATTTAGATTGGACATAAGGAAAAAAAATCTTTATGATGAGCGTGGTGAGACACTGGAACAGGTTGCCCAGAGAAGTTGTGGATGTCCCATCATTGGAAGTGTTCAAGGTCAGGTTGGATGTCCCTGCCCATGACAGGGCAGTTAGACTAGATGATCTTTAAATGTCAAAACCATTCTGTGATTCTATGACTAGAAGCAGGAATAGAAAAAATGGTTGAAATAAGGATAGGGAGAGTAAATTCCAGGGTCCATGATCAAGCAAGGACAATCAATTAGATCTTACAACAAATGAATAACAAAACAAATCTTAGAAATTCTTGGAAACCTTGATTGTGAGGTATAGAGGAAAAGCACCACTCTTCTGAGCAGAAAAGTGCAAAGAGACTTGGTGTTTTGTAGCTGGAGAACCCTACATGAGAGAGAGAGAGAAATCAAAGATAGCACAAAGGCTGAGAAAGAAGGGAAAGAAGGCTGGAGAAGAAAAAATACTAAGTAATATGTAAAAAAAAAGGCCACACAGCTCCACTTTTGGAAACCTTAACTTGTAAATAGAGCATGCAGAGGGTTAACAACTGAAGGTTTCATATGGATTGAGAAAAATAAGAAAATATTGGGCTTTTTCAAAAGGCAATTCTAGGACCACACAGAAATTACCATCAGAAACAGCAACGATTTGTATGGGATTTCAGTAACAGCATTATTCTGTTGTTGTTCCAGAATTTCCTCTCCACAATGGACTTTATTGTTGCTGATTCCACAGCTGGAGTTTGGGAAGACCTGAATAAAGAGGACATACCCAAAAGTTCTTTGTTACTGCAGTCGGTAGAAAATTTTGCCCAGCTCCTCCAACCAGTTAATAATGCCATTCCTTCTGTCTTTGCAAACTCCCTTCAGCTACAAGGTATAGTGGTCACAGAAAATAACAACTCTTGTTATAACAAGAGCTTCCACAGTACAGAAAACCTCGCAGCTAGCGTGTTCATTGGTGAAAATGAGATACAGACTCTACCCCAAAATTCAACCGTTGTCAGTGTGATGTACTCAACACTTGGAAATATTCTGCCCCGGAATGGGACCAAGTGTGTGAACAGCTTACTGATAACAACAACTGTGAGCAGCAACAGAAGTCAGAAGTTCAATATTAATATGACATTTGCAAAGAAAAACTCATCTCTAAAGATGCCCCAATGTGTCTTTTGGAACTTCGCACTGAACAAACGTAGGGTGCGCTGGGATACTCATGGTTGCACGCCCACAGAGGGAGAAGATTATGTCATTTGCTACTGCAGTCACTTGACATCATTCTCCATTCTGATGTCACCTGATAAACCCTCCCAGGCAATTTATATGCCTGCACTTTATATTACCTACATTGGCTTGGCCATTTCAATCTTGAGTTTGGTGGCCTGCATTATAATTGAATCCTTAGTCTGGAAATACGTGACAAACAACACAACCTCCTATATGCGCCACATCTGTATACTCAACATAGCTACATCACTCTTGATTGCTGACATTTGGTTCATTGTCACTGCCTCCATCAATGACCAAAACCAACAGATGAGCAGAGGCATCTGTTTTGTGGCCACCTTTTTCATCCATTTATTCTACCTGTGTGTCCTTTTCTGGATGCTCAGCCTGGGCCTCATTCTTTTCTACAGACTGGTCTTCATCCTACATAACACAAGCAAGACCGCTCAGAAAGCGGTGGCATTCTGCCTGGGATACGGGTGCCCCTTTGTCATTGCAGTCATCACCATCGCTGTCACACTGCCAAGGAGCAGTTACACCAGAAAGGATGTCTGTTGGCTCAACTGGAAGGACAGCAAAGCTTTCTTGGCCTTCGCCATACCTGCCCTGATCATTGTGGCCACGAATTTGTTCATCACTGCAGTTGTTATAATAAAAATACTGAGGCCAACTATTGGGGATAGGTCAAACAAGCAGGAGAGGAACTCGTTGTTTCAGATTGGCAAAAGTGTGGCCATCCTGACACCACTGTTAGGCCTCACCTGGGGATTTGGCCTTGCCACCGTCATCAAAAACAGCCATGAAGCTTTCCACATCCTCTTTGTTCTGCTGAATGCTCTGCAGGTAAGTTACACATATATAGGGTTTTGTTTCCTCTATGACCATTTAACATGTAGGGACGTTCTTGCAATGCTGTGCTTTGAGGGGAACAAAAACAGCTTGGGAAAGCTCAAGTTGCCTAACACATCCTTATTGCCAAAGGCCTCTTTGGGAAACCCATTCCAGGAATTCAGCCGTATTTCATATTCTCAGCTGCCTTAACAGATGGGCCTTAAAGATAAAGCTGACATAAAGATAAGTTCCAACTTTGCCAATAGCTTTGGGAAGAACTTCATTCCTGAAGATGAGGAAAATAGCCCTATTCTGTTCAGGTGGGCAGGCTTCTGGTCTCATGCACAGTGCATCTAGAGGCATCATATTATGCTCTTGTGGGTTCAGGTAATGAGGGAGTATAAACAACATGAAAGTCACCAAGAACAGCTGAGTAGTACTAATAATAAAGAGAGGAATTGACCAAAATACAAATGATTGAGAGTTTTCAGTCAGTATGATTTTTACAACATATCTAGGTGGCCAGTAGGATCCCAATACAATGGGATTTCTTAAGGACACAACAGTTATGTCTACTCTGTCTCTTAAGAATGGTATCAAAATTCTACGCTTCAGACCGAACTCCCTTGCCTTTTATATTGTGAACCTGCTAGCTTATCTGGGGAGCATAGGCAGGGCATGTCTTCCATACACAAAGGTCCCTCCTTCCAAATATGTTTAGTGCTAGCCAACTAGTTGTGTCACTTTTGTAGACCAGTTATACACACAGTCTAAATAAGCCAGGCCTGGAGATCTCCTACCACATCAGCAGCCCGTTATGTGAGACACTGTCAGAAAAATGCCCTCTATCAAAGAGTTCCAATAGTCAGCACGGACAGTGTTTGAGATAATTATGAGGTACTGCAATTAAAGGGTTGTTGTCATCAAACTGCATGTAATTATCTGTCTCCTAGGGGTTATTCATTTTGGTGTTTGGGACACTCTGGGACAAGAAGGTAAGAATTCAAACTATTTCTTGTATTATGTGAAAATACTGTTGGAATTTGAACATAGTTCCTGTATTTACTGATTGATTATTTTTTTTTTAAACAAATAGATACAAGAAGGCCTGCTGAAGAGGAATTCAATGTCCAAATGGAGTTCACAGCAAACAAAGGTTAGAACCTCAGCCTAAGAATGTATTTCAGTTACTGCTGAATAATCTAACATTCTCCAAGTGTTTTTTAAGTCAAATGCACTTTATATTCTGAATTATTTCTTAGAACTAGTCAGAGAAAGAGAAGACACTAACAACATAAATATGAATATATACCCTTTTCCAAAGTTCATAATTTCACCTATAATTGGTAAAAAATGAGAAGGAGGTTGGTGGACATTTACTCTAAATTCCCCAAGAAATAAACCACAAAATATAACTGAAACGTTAAGTTAGAAAACAGAAAATTTCACTGGCACTATTATTTATTCGCAACCTAAGAGAAATGCGAAGGGAACTTCTTGGGGAAGATGCTCTTCAGCTATGAGCAGGAAAAGATGGAGATATTGCAACTTGAACTCATGAGACAAGAAGACAGGTTAGTCTCCACTTTATGTTGGGAACAGAAAATGGGAAGAAGTATGAATCTGTTGTCAGAATCATGTCTCTATGTTGCAAAGACTCAGATTTTAATGAGCAAAAGAAAGAACATAAATGAATGTGTTTCTGGAACCAAGTGGCCTGGACACATTCCTAGAAGAGGAAAGGCTTGGGTCCCATACCCAGAAAATTCCTGCATTTAACTCAAAGCATTCAGTGCCTAAAAAAAAGAACTAATGTTGCAAACAGAGACTGGATCCTTAGGGAAGATCCTGGAAGGCTTCTCTTCCATCTGCAGTGACTTTCTCTGGCCCAGTGACTCTTGCACCAAGGATGGAGACTCTACAGTCTCTCTGTATAGCCTTTTCCTGTGTTTGACCACCCTCACAGTGAAAAAGTTTCTTCTTAAGCGTAATTTCCTGTATTTCTATTTGTTCCCAACGCCTCTTGTCCTTTCACTGGGCACAAACAAGAAAAGTCTGGCTCTGTCTTCATTTCCACCACCTCTTATCCTTTTACTGGGCACCAAGGCAAAAAGTCTGGCTCTGTCTTTACTCCTTTCCAGTCAGATGGCCCCAGCATGTCCTGGTGCATGGGGTTGTTCCTCCCCAGGGACAGGAGGACTTTGCATTTCCCTTTGTTGAATTTCGTAAGATTCCTGACATCCCATTTCTCCAGCCTGTTGAGGTCCCTCTGTATGACAGCAGACTCGTCTGATCTATCAGCCACTCCTTCCAGTTCTGTATCAGTTGCAGACTTGGTGAGGGTGCATTTTTCCCATTATCTATATCATTAATGAAGGTGTTAAACCAGTATTCGACGAGGTACTGACCTCTGTGCATGTCCTCTCCAGCAACATGCTTAAGGCCCTGGAGGAGGCAGCCCATGATTAGCCAGGCAGAGCAGTGCTATAAGTTTTAAGTGCTCCAACCAACTGCCACGTTCAGATCTTGTGTCAGGACAAGACAGGAAAGATGCAGCTTCTGCCTCACGTTTCTTCATTTAGGGTCACCAGAATCATCCACCTGGATTTTTTTTAACTGGTACTCCAGGTATTCCAGTGTTTTCTGCAGGAGGATTGGTTCCCAAACCAAAGTCTGGGAACATTTCCTAGTGCATTTTTAAAGCGCCATTCCGTCTTTCTGGCTTGAAAATGACATCTGTTGGATGCGGTGCTATTCCGACTGTGGGAAAAACTCCTTTTTTTCCCAGGAAACTGGAAGGAAGGCAGGAATAACTGATACAACTATCATTAAGCATGTCAGTTTCTTCATTCCCTCCTGCACTGACACACCCGGCAGAATAAAGTAGAGAGAACAAGTTGTTAAGTCTTGGACCCCAATTCAGAATTCCTTTTCAGACAAAATCTCCTGGACCAGACACTTCCAACACTAGTTGACACTGTGGAAGCTGCCCCAGGCAGTGGGAATTGGCATATTTCTTTGGCAGTTCTGCCAGCAAAGAATAAATAAAGCAAGATCGAAGTCTTTGATCAAACTTTTTAGATGTGATTAATTTACCTTCTTCCTCTACCGCCTTATAAGTGACAATGCACAAAACTGCCTAATTTCCCCCACCATGGTACAATCTAATGAACAGAGAGGGACTGAACAGAAAAAGAAGTGTTTTCCATACTTTTTTTTTTAACACATCTTTTGGAGGAATCCTATTAAATTCTCAAACCACCCCAGAACTGAAAAAGAAACTTCATTTTAGCAGCAAAACCTTTCTTCCTTCCATCTGGACTGTAGAGTGTTGTGTTCCAATGCCCTCTAGTGTGTCAAGTTAAATTTGTCGCTGATTATCTCAGTCTGTTGGCCTTCAACGACCATCCCCAAGCATATAAATCTTAGCTTTTCTGGCTACCTCAATGCATAAACTCCCATAGATAAGGGACCAGAACTCTGTACTGTCTCATATGACAGGCTCTGGAGCCTAAGCTATTTTCCCTGGCCAACAGTTAGAGACAGGCTGTTTGTGTCCTGTAGTTTCTTTTAAGGTTGATCTCCTTCATCACCATCATAAACACGCAAACGCATGAACTTGACGCCTCACAAACATCTAGCTTGTCCTTCTGTAGATTGCCTGCTTGTACTACTGAACAACATCTTATTGTAGCCTTTTTTCTCCCCCTCAATGTGGCTACAAAGAAAGTTCTAGGCTTGTGATAAAAAACCAATTTTCTGTCTTACAGTCAAGCTCCCTGATCCTGGTGACACCAATGCTTGCCATGAGCTATCCATTTTCAAGAACCTTTAACAACTTATGTGGGAAAACAGGTATGTGACAAGAGATCTCTCCTACTGAAGCACAAACAAGGTTTTGCCTGCATTTTCACTCTCAGGGTCTGTCTATCCTGATATCTATCAATCTATTTGTCTATCCATACATCCATAGATGGTATTTAATCTTCTAATACAAAGGAACAGTATGTAATAAGTTATTGGAATCACTAGCATAATTGCTCATGATTGTAGCATAATGCTAGGAGCGTAATTGTCTAACACTAAAACAAGTATTGGATGGTGGCATGTCTCACTAATTCTAACACTCACTAACTGAGCTTTGTTTTGAGCTTGATAATATCATGACACACTGCCCCTCAGTTCATTTACTGTTCAGGTACTCTTCACCACCTTGGGGCTGTATCTCTTCAAAGGTTCTCTGGCTTGTCATTTCATGGATGTCACCATTTTGGTTGTGACTTTATTTTGCAAGAAGTGTTGCTGAAAATATGAGTAATTTCATTCCTAAGTGTGTAATCTTTGCATCCAACCATTTCTCAGAGAAGATAGTGACATTTGGTCAAAGTGGGATATGAAGGAGTTTAATGTAGGCAAGCAACTGCTTTTTAAGAGTGTGTTTATTAGTCAGATGATAATGGAACAAGAAGTTGGTCTCTGACTCTGCTACAGTAAGTTTACATGAGTACAGTAGCCAGACACAGAAGGCTACCACCACAAGAATGAAACATGCCCACAACTGCTTCCCATGCTGCTGCCACCTGAAACTCCCATATTATTAGCACTCTCTTCCACACTCTGTTTTCGGGCACTGTGCACCTGGGTCTTAGTTTAGAGCCTTGTGGTCACAAAAGGGAGGGAGCTGAGATTCATCTCAAGAGCATGTGTTCTAGATTGCATCCCCATGCTCAAGGAGAACCACTAAGTCCCTCCCTTTGTGTGAGGAAATTACTACCCTATGGCATGATCATCTGGTCAAGCTGACATATCCTGGCTGTCTCACCAAACACAAAATTGACTTCTGTGGTTGCTGGTATTGCTGTAACAACCCAGCTAATATCAGGGCTGCAGACCAAGTCAAAGCCACCTGGGTCATCAGGACGGGTCTAACTGTCCTTTGCAATGCCAACATATCCCAGGCTATCTGTCCTTATGTCTAACCACTATGCTTTGTTTTACAGGAAAATACAGAGTATCTTCTTCAGAGCCATCCAGCTCTTCCTCTGAAAACACTTCCAAGTCATATTCTTTGCTTAACTGAGGCACTGCAAATGCTAAATTATATAACTCTGAAAGGACCTCTGCCCTTTCCAAGACAAACATGAAAAGTACCTGTGAGTCATCAAGAAGTGAACTGCTTCATTTTGACTAAACTGTGCCTTGGTGCATTCTTCTGGAATAATCATTTCTGGTTAATGTGTAAGGCAGGGAAGCTTTGAGATGTGGAATTTTACAGGGACTGCCAATCCCAGAAGAGATGAGATGTTTCAAACTTGGAGGGATTTGAAGGCCTTCAAGTGCTGGAAAAGAGACTGGAAGTGAAGAATTCTCAGCCTTTAAGAGGGTGCTTAGCACTATGCAATACTGAGCCATGAATTGCAGTGCTATACACAGCTGTTGTCCAGTGGTTTTAGTATTTCCCCTATCAACTGTCTGAATAATTCCAAAGGCCTGTGTAGATACACAAGTACCTCATAGCTTCTCTCTTGCCCTCGTGTTAGAGTCTGGAAAGGCCATAGGGTATAGTGCTCTCCACTTTCTATTTAAGACTTTCTGGAACCAAAGATTCACAACTGAGAAGGGCCATTTCAGATCTTCACTATTGACTTAGATAAAATGAAGACCGTGATGATTCCTGCATGGTCTTCTTTCAGATGGAATGTACTGAAAGCTCCATGTGGCATTCTTTTTTTGAAGAAAAGGAAGCCTTATATCCTTAACTATAACTGTCCCTCCCTTGATATGTAACGTGGTAAGACAGAGATGGTTGCTGCCCTTTACTACAGAGGGGACTGCATTTATTTAATGCATAGTAGCGTTAAGTATGCAAGGAGTCTCTTGTGTAAAGTCTGTATGTTTGGGTCCCTTCTCAGAGGAGAATCACACTTGGAGGGCTCAGAGACTCAACTCTGCAGTGAATATAAACCACCATGTGCCAGGCAGGATGAAAGGTTTTATATAAATTATTGCTCTAATACTACATTTGTGGAATCAGTTATTTCCAAGCCATATACCTTTAAAGGCAGAACTCCTGTCTTAAGCAGAGGGCTATGAGAGAGCTTGCAAAGTATTTACAGCACACACAAATATTACAAAACTTAATATAAAATATGATAGATGGAATCATGAAGATTTAGATGTGAGTCCAATATCAAATACTGCTGTCAGGTGGTACAGCCCCACTTGGTTGTTGGGGAATCAGGCCTATATTTACCAGTGGTGAACCTGTTACCAGGACTTTGGGATGAACCAGGGTGGGAAACTGATGCCTACAATTACAGGCATGTGTGACGGTTTGGTATGGACAGGTAGTGATGACTGAAGACAATAAACAAGCATCAATCAAATTTATTATTTATATTGAAAGCAATTTCTTTTTGCATGGAGATGTAGATATAACACTAGAACTAGAACACAGTTAGAGATTAAGAAATATTTGAAAATCTAGAATCTCTTTGAACTGCATGGCCAGAGGAAACTTGAAAATCAGACCTTCGCACATGATTCCAACCAAAGTTTGCCTTTGGATAGCCATTTGGTCTAACTCTCTGTGGAAGTAGCTTGTGCAATATTGACCTGCTGCAGAACCATCCGCTCCCACTGAACTAGAATAGGCTTTACTATAAAGTATGAGTCCCTGTAGACAGCAGAGTCCCACCACACCTTATCTCTGCAGGCATTTCATCTGCGGTTTCACCACACCTCCCAGTTTAGCTAAGCCTGGGTCTCGACTGTATGTGAATGAGAAATCAGGACATGATGCCAAGCTGTCTGGCACTAAAGGGCCATCTCTGGGTGGATCTTCAAAGGCAAGGTCCTTGCCAGTGTTAGGAAAGCCATGACAATTCATGAAAGAGAAGCAGCTAAGAAATGAACTGTGCCAGTCTTAAAGACTTGGGGCCAAGGCTTCACTCGTATTTATACACACATCAAGATAAAAGGGGAGAGAAGACAAAGTAGAAGGGAGTGCTGAATGGAGGAAGAAGGGGGAACACAAGGCAGCAACCACACTATACCCCTCCCACCCATGCCTAGGAGCAAGAACAAGGTCTTTGGCACAGGCAAGGTGGGCAGTGGGCTCACCAACAGCTTGCTCCCCTCAGGACTCTGGCATTTTGGGCAGCTGACTTTTTTTTTGTCAGCTGGCCCAGTCCTTCCCTTTGTCCTGATCAAAGCCCAAATCCCTCCATTCACCTCCCTTCCTGAAGTCAGGGCTGTCACAGGGCTTGTTTCCTGATGATCGCTGTCATTCATGTACCTCCCGCTGCTTAACTGCAAGGCACTAAGTTAAAGCACATTGCAACAAAAACCTACAGTTGCTGAACAACTCTTACATGTGCTTCAAGCCCAGATTTCACCCTTCATTCTTTAAGGACTTTGAGAACCTTCAATACAAACAATGCAAAGAGCCCAGGACCATTTTAACCACACTACAGTGGCCAGTGAAAATCAATGTGCCCCAGAACTAGGGTTTACAGGTGTGCAGTTCTGGTAGCTTTTCTTTAGACCATGAAGCCAATTATGCTCTTACCTCTGATGTCTTCATGGCTCAGCAGTCTGGCCAGCATGTTTACTTCTTACACTGTCCCAGGAAACACGTTCAGGCAACAGCTGCATTGTGGAAAAGTCAAGTTAAGCAAGAATAAAAAGCCGCTCCTGTGGCCCATGTACAAAGTGCCCAATATGTAAGTGTATTGGGTCTGGCTGAGATGGAGTTAATTCTCCCCATAGCAGCCCTCGTAGTGCTGTGCTCAATAGAGTAAGGTATGTGCAACTGTCTGTTTCCCTGTAGCACCTGTGACCTCAGTTTGGTTTTGTTAATCCCATGAGCAGAAGAAATTAGGTCCATTTCTTACAGGCTTATGTCCCATACCCACCAACCTCCTTCCCTTTCCAATCACCCGAGTTTCCATGGTCTTCCTCACATACCCAGTCCTCACATACCTCTGTCCCCCACAATTAGGGCCTCCCTAAACCTCCCCTCCCATACACACAGTACTTTCTGCCCATGTAACCTCCCTCACCCGCGCTGCTGCCAGCAGCTGGTAGGAAACTGGGTGTGCTGTGGGGAGGGCAGAGCCACAGAGGTGATGAAGGTCTAGCTGGGGCTCACCAGGGGCTAGCACGGTCACGTTCTGCCCATCCCTCTCTTGGTGGCAGCTCTAACAAGCTCTACCAGCCATCAATACTTGACGTACACTTGTTGTTGCAGAGAACTTCCCTGAGGCTTTTGGTCCTCAAGAGCTAACAGGGTTCAGTGCTGTTGAGAAGACATGGGGCTGACAGGCAGACTCGCTCAGGGACCATGTCATTTCCTTAGTACTTTCCCATTAGAAAACCAGGGATAAAGCATACGATACAATCTACACCAAATCTAGGATCAATTCTTCTAATTTGCACTCTTTCCGAGTTCTTTTCAGCTTTTTCCTTGGGATAAGTAGTGCTAATCCTCCCACGGCCTCCTCTTGGATCACTCCTCCCTTTCTCCCACCTCTTTGCAGGATAACAAACGGTGTACACCTCAGCACGTCGGTTTGTTGTTTTTTATCGGGTGGGAAGGAGGCTTTCCCTTCCAACCCACGCTGCGCCGCGGGCTGGCCCAGGCCGCTTGGTCCCTTCCCTGTGTGGCAGCCCCCTGCCACGGCTGCAGCCTTTCCCAGGCGGTAAATAAAACAGCCATGTGGGTCAAATGAGAGCTCGCAGCATTTTTTCCGCTTGCCGCTGGGCAGGAGCAATGATTCAAAGCCGTGCTCTCAGGAGAGGGTCCTGGTTGCCCCTGTTCCAGCACTGCTGCGAGCGTTGCCCGAATCTTTTAGCCTATGCTGTCCCCAAAGCCAGGCAAGCCAGGGTAGAAAAGAAGGAGTCTGTCCGCAGCCCTCCCTGCAGCAGCGATGGCCAGCCAGCCCTCCAGTGACAGCCTCTGCCTAACTGGGCATCTGCACCAGCCAGCCACACTGGGAAGGATGAGGTGTCTTGAGAACAACAAAGAAAATAGGCGTCCATGAGGACCAACTAGCTCCAGTCCCAGCCTTGGAGGAGGAAACCACCACAGAAGAGCCGGCCCACTGGGATGCTCTGAAGCGTTAGAAAGAGGCTCCACTGCTTACACCAGCAGAAGATCTGGCAGTGGGGTGGGGGAGCGGAGAGATGTGGGGTTGTTTGTGAGCACCCAAGTCATTTGGATGAACTCTGCACTGCCCCAGAAATCACTGCGGAAATATTTTCTACCCTTCTACCCCATGGAGTCTGGTCTACAGAGCTTGTTTTGCCCTGGCTGAGTAGGTGAATGAGGCAGGTTCACACCCTTCAATGACACCATCGCTGATTAGAAAACCCACAAGAGACAGGGCAGGCACCTTCCTTGAGAGTAACTGCTGTGACAGCTCTTCCTAGGGGACATCCTAAGCTTGGGGCTGGGAACTGGCAAATCTACGCTTGCTTCTCTGCTCAGCCAGCCTGAGCTGTGCCTTTCACATCTCTTCCCTGTAGCCAAGAGCTACAAGCAATGCTGACAACACTTGGTGGCACCAAAGGATCTTCTGTAGGTTACACGGATCTTTTGCAGGATGTGGTGCCTGCCTTCCCAATGATCCAGGTCTCCAGTCTCCGTTACCTTGGACCACTGTTGCTTCCAGTCCAGTCCTGTGAGATAAAATAAGTGGGTAAGGCAGGCAAGATATCAGCAGCTGCAAACCCATGCCAGGATTGCAGGTCTGTAACCCAGCTCCACCGCCCGTACAGGCCTGGGGCATACAAACAAGACTGACTGATGTTCTGTACTGAAAACCTGTGGGTGGAGGTTAGAAAGGGATTTGTCATCCCACAACAGAATCCTCACTTCTTGTGCAAGTTAAGCAAAGGACAATTAGAAACACAGTTCTTTGCTTTTAGGAAAACAAATCCCCTATGAATAGGAAACAAAGACCTACACATGCTTTGGCCACAAGCAAAAACCACCAACACTTCAGCTACTGTTTATATTTGCACACAAAGCAAATTTTTTCCTTCATGCAACACAAGTATAAAAAAAAATCTCATCTACAGTTTCCAAAAAACACTTCTCTAGAGAAATTCCAGATGGCAGGTCAGGCTTATTATAGTCCTTCTCCTGGGGGTTCAGATTTACGGGACCTTCCTAGAACTGACCTGGTATTCAGAGGCACAGACAAAACAAGGTCTCAGGCTGGAAACTACAGTTAGCCAATGCTTCTGGGCATCTTCAGTACAGGTCTATTTAAGGAGCCTAAATATAGATTTTAAGAGCCTTAGAAACTCATGCTTTCAATATTCTGCTCCAATGACTGTGGCAAAGCTGCCTTTATTAGACATGATATTTAAGAGAGCCAAGAGAGGCTGTCAGCTACATCCTATAGTGACTGAACACAGAAAGTATACGAGTTAATTGTAATGCAGACACACTGGAGAGAGGAACTGTCTAAAACTACAGTGCTTAGCAGCTGACTTTTCCTAAGCTTGCAGCTCATGGGATGAGTGCAGCATTTGCACTTGGGAAACAATTTACACCCTGATGATTGCTTTTATTTGAACTCCAGGAGTTCCAGAACACTGCACTTCACCTGTGGCCATGGCAACTCTTAGCCATTCCCATGGTGATTTCCAGGATCAACTCAGAAGCAGGAGAAGCCAAAGATATGAACCACGAGCCTACATTAAAAATGGCTGAGTTAACCCAGCTTGGAAACCAACACAGGAAAGACCAAACTGCTCTCTGAGGCTGTCCTTCTTTTTGTGAGATGATTTTCCCCAACAGCAGTGAAACAAGTAGTTGGCCCAGCAACAACTGTAGTTGATTTTGCTGCTCTATTCAGAGCTTTATCCAGCATTGATCAGTGGCATGTCTTGCCCACAATAGCCTTGCTCTTTTGCTAGTAAGTAACCAGGTGTCCATTTTCAAGCAACACCGACTGCCCAACATGGATTTTGCCACTAGTACAGAGAAATCCTGTATCCTGGAGACGTAGACCCTAGGAAATGAAGGAGCAAGCGGTGATGCTTAGCTGCAAAGATCCTGGAAACTGTCTAAGAAAATTAAGTTGAACAATGTTTAGGGGATATTTGGAGCACTTGTTGCAGATGATAGAGCATCCCAGTGCACCCAGTACGAAGCCCAGTGGGTAGTAAAACAAAGCACTTCGATTGGGAAACGAGGAAGAGCAAGGAAGTAAGCAGGCTCTGAATAGGTTCTTTTGGGCTTCTCCTTCGAAAAGGGGCAGATACTGGAATATTTGTAGAGAATGACTGCAGCTATACTCTTGAGGTGTTTTTTTCTCCACCAACGTGGTGCTCTGAACTGTTACTCTCGGGATGAGGAGCTAGTGGGGCTAGGGTCTTGCCGAGGGGCAACTAGGATGCATTCTTCCTCCAGTGCAAAAGCTCAAAGTATCATCCAAAGGGAGCAGGGCCAGTCTCTCTCATCTTTCCCAACTATCACATTCTGCTGCCAGCAGGCTCTGAAGATGAATGAGAGCAGGGCAAAAACCACCTTCCTGATGTGGGGAGAAGAAATCCTTCCAGAAGGTCCCAGATCCAGCAGGACATGAAGGAGCATCCAGCAGATCCCAGTAAGGCCCTTCAAGGGGGCAGGACATGTCCCAGACATGGAGTGGACAGGGGTTTTCTCTTTCCTGGAGGAGAGCAGCTCCACCTCCTTCTCTTGGGACTGGGGACAGACTTTTATTCCCAGGTGTCAATAGGGAGCCAGAGCATCAAGCAGGGCCCAAGTGCACCCAGTATCACCTGCTGGGACATCCTCTGTGACTGGACACCATCACAAGTTCCCCTGGCAGAGTGGAGTCAGTGTGTGTTTTGGCAGAGGGTGAAGACCTGGGCTCTGTCTACACAATTAAACTGAACAGTGGCAGAGCCTACACATGTTTTTGGAGTGAGTGGTGACAACTTGCAGTCTTATTCTTGGTGTCCTTTTACTCTAGGGACACCAAAATTATATGCAGGATAACACTTAACTAGGACTTGCCTGGATCCTATCTGTCCTTGGCTTTTCTGTCTCACACATTAACTAGCAAGCTGCAACGTGTAATTTTATTCATCTTTATAGATCTCTTGTCTTTCATTCCATAAACCTGCGTAATTTATAAGCTTGTCAACTTGGGTGGGAGACTCCTTTGACCCAAAAAGGAGTCCCCTAATCCAGCTGCCAGAAGGTAATAAGATCTGTAACTGCTTGTGGTGAGGTCCAGCCAGATGGTCAAAAATGTTCCAGGAAGTGTTTGTTTTGATTTTATTCTAGATGCAGAGAATAAGAGGGACAGAGTATTAACTTGCTGATAATGCCTTAATTAAATGGATGGTTTGTCCCTACTGACAGGACTGGTGTGAGCACCAGGATGAATCCAAGTGTAAAAACAAATGGAAAACAGTTCCCTGTGTACAACCTACTGCCATGAGAGTGCATTTTCCCTTGGCTGCCATGCCTTGTGACAGGTATCTGATAAATACAAAGATAGCTTCACCCTCTGCGATTATTTACCATTTGAATTCTGAATTCTTTCTGATCTGATATGCAGACAAGAAGAAACTGCTTTTGGAGGAAACCTGGATAACAAAGTTTCAAGAGTGGAAACTGTTAGAGCAGTGAAAACAGGGATCTTGGGACATACTAGATAGGTTGCTCCCTGCCATCTGCAGTAAGTTGTAGGGTGTTAACACCTTATCCAGCACTCACCGGTATCACATACCCAGTCTTCATCTTCCTACACTCCCACCCCTCTCCTTGACTTGTGATTTCCAAAGGGATATGAATTTAATGGTAACTGCTACAGATCCAATCCTATAACTGGTGATCTGCTCCAATTTCATCCACTGCCTGCTGAAATCAAGGGAGCTTTATAGATGTTTAAAAGAACTTTGGGTAATGCCCAGAGAATAGATTTACACTCGAATGTTTGAAAACCTTACGTGATTATGCTATCTAGAAAGACAACTAGCTTTAATGTGTAATTATTTCCATGCTAGAGAATTGGCCAAAAATATGTAATAGTAGTTTACTATGAATTCTATATAATAGCTCATCAGCTTTTGTAAACCAGCACTGCTCCACGGAAAATGAGTATTGATGTACTGATTTACATAATTATGGATTTGTAGCCTTTAGATTTCTTGAGTAATTTCTACAGGAACATTTCTAGAATCTTAATATATGTGCTTCTGTGTGACTTTTTCCAGTGTTTTGAGAGGTCCTACCAGTTATCAAATCTAAGTTTGAACTGTGATTGAGAGTAAATGCATGGCCTTTCAGCACTACCACTTGCTATTGGATGAAGAAATGAACCATTCAAAGAATAGACAAGAGAGGCAGGGTATGAACTTTTAGGATGTTCTTTAACTGCCAAGTCCTACAGAGTAAACAGATTGCTGCCAAGATGTTGATAGAGCATGTCATCCATTTGCTGACTGGTCTTCTACAAGTTGTATTCATAGCTTTTCACTGAAAACTGGTGTCTTATGAACTATGGAAAAATACCAGGCTGAGCTTTATCCTGCTGCAGCTCTTTATCTTCTAGCCATCAAGGAAATGAGGACAATGGTTAAGACAATGGTTCCAGCAATTCCACCAGCTGTCATTCCCAGGATGCTCCCATGGACCTGTCTTGACTGACACCTCTCACCGATAAAGAAGAAGGCTTGTCCTGATGGGCACCTGGGAAAATAAAGTACAGATTCACATGGATCAGGACTTTTGTCCTGCTTTATAGTCCCACCTCAAGGTCCTCACGCTCTCTGTCCTGGATGGGCAGGTCCCATTAGAGCAGTTCATGTCACAACATCCCCACCTTGTTTGGAGGCTTTTTACATCCCCTGGAAGCACCACAGAATGGAGTTTCTTTTCCTCCCCTTATGGCTGCTGGTAGAAACCAGTCACTGCAGTGAAGTGTTTAGTTCCTACTGTTCCTTTGCAAACCTAGTGGCTCAGACCTCTGAGGTCTGTAGCTCTGAATATTTATTAGCTGCATCATTTGGTTCAGAAGAAAGTCAAGGCAAGCAGGGAGGAGGTCCGTGGTACCTGCAGCTTGCTTTCCCTTTCACATTCACACAGACCCCGTCATTCTGGCAAGGGTTTGGGTCACACGGGTCTTGCAGATAAGGCAGCCGGTCTTGAACGGGCTCCATATCCTGGGCTGCTCTCTTCTGCCTTTCAAGAATGAGGCCTTCCATGAAGGCAGATTGTTCCCGTTTGACAGGGACTTCAGTGTTATTGAGGTGAATTAGATCTTTTAAAAAAGGAAAGAGAGGAGAAAGACATCAGATAACAGTAGGGATGCTATATGTAGTATTCTTCATACCAGGGGCTCACAGGGTGCTTGTGGACCAGCGGCTACTCCTTGTCCATTTTCCCTTTACAGAGCTCTTGCTGTACCACAGCGAGTTCTGCATATTTAAAGCACAAGATAGAAAACAATACTGAAATTATGGTAACTAGTTAGATAAATCAGTGGTATTCTGTACTTAGAAAAATTATGCCAAGTGTGGCTGTTCTGTTTGAAAATAAACACCATGAGGAAGGCCTTTTAGTATGTTCAATGCTTAGAAATGGACATAGCTACTGGTTAGGGTGCTTAAAGATATCTATGAAGTTAATCTTTAGTAAATCATTGCCATTTAGATTCCTCTGAATTCACAATCACTTTAGTCAACATCACCCATCTGAAGCTAAGACACAGAAGTGCTTTTAAAAGCTGATACCCATTAGAAGATGACTCAGAGACAGGTGGCAATAGTTACTTGAATGTATGAAAAGAGATAGAAAGGATCACCCATTTGTTTTTGTAAGAAGAATCAGGAAGAAGGTCTTTACCATTAAATTCTGCAAAAATAATCAAGTCATCATTTTTCAGGAAGCTTCTCCGTCTCATCTGTCTGTGGGATATGAAGTTAGTCCACCCCCATGAAACACTTCTATAACAATTGCACGAGGCATCAAATTTTCCAGCAATTGATGGTTTCTCCCATATTATGGTTCCATTAGCATCTGCAAAGAGAATATGAGTGATGAATAAGAACCACAAAGTTCTGCAGCTGGAAGTATGACATGACTTTTTTCTGCATTACAGTGTTAAAGAGGATTTATGCTGTAAAATCAAGTTCAGAGCTGAAATGCCCAAACTAATCACAGAGGAATGACAAATTATGGGTGCCAGCAGATGTTTAGATGTGGTCTGCATGAGGACTCCTAGTCTATGTGAGGGCACTGAAATTCCACAAATCCCCTTTCATTGAGGATTAGCCAAATTCAAGTTACCTCCTTGTTGTCACCAGCTAAGAGCTCCCTCCTGTGTAGGGACACTCCCTCTTCAGTTTTTAAGTACCTGTGGTTTAGAGTGTCATGGATTTTGTTCATTGCTATGGTTCTGTTAAACACAGTCATACCTAAGGTTTAAAACCTCCTACTGAAAGAGTGTGTACTAAACTTCCACTGGAAAAAAGTAAAGAGGGATGGAGATTCATCCCTAGTATTTTATTCTGTACCAAACCCAGTATTGTCCTGTTGTTCTTATTTCTTTAAATTAACACATCCATGGAAAATCCTAGGGCTGGATGTGGAACTACAGTGCTACATGCTATATAAACCTGGAGTTAAAAGGTAGTCCCTTTCATAACCTGCAGTGTACACCCAGCCAAGTAAGACAGGCTTCAAATGCTGCAAACTGATCTCACAGGTATTTTCAATTTTGTTTTTTTCTTAAATACAGCTACAGTGTGAATGTTGTGCATTCAGACCATGTATGTTCAAGTTAACCAAGCCTCCAAAATGCAGTTTTAACTTCAATTATTGTTGATTTAGTAATGGAATACAGCACCCTGCTGGCGTTGCACCATCCTGTGGTGATATGTCACCTACCATAATGGGCAAACCACAGGTAGAATGGGAATTTCCAGCTCTTAGGAGAACTCTGTATTTAGAGACAAACTCAGATATCCCAGGGATTGTTCATAATAACACCAACCTTCCATGCATCACTTTCCACATGAGATGATCTTTCACAGACAGGAATTCTGAGTCATTGACAGGAAAGTGCCCCAGATTGGGAAATGTAGCCAAAATTGCCAAACTCTGAGCCCTACACTCAGCCCTCTGACTCAGATTCCTTGGTTTTCATTTTCATCCTTCCTCCAGGCAGACCCCACTTACCTGAGTTAAGATGGTCTTTGCTTGTGGTGAAGCTTTTGCTTGAGGACATCCTTTTCAAGACATCAGGGTCCTGGTCCAGCACTGTGAGTACAGCTTGGCGGTTCAGAGCTGGCCACTCCAGGACACCATCGTTCTCTCCACTGCACAAGTGAAAGGCAACCCGAGTGTAGCCACTGATGCTGGAGTGGGGATGCAAACTTATGCCAAACCCATAACCCTCGGGGCTATAAAACCGAGGGCTTTGAATAACATCACTTGATGTGTTTTTGAGGATTTGGCTGAAATTCCGAATGACCCACACAGCTGTGGGACAGGGGATCTCTGTCAGTGTGACATCATCGATAGCAATCCCACCAGTTGAAGAGCTGGAGTTGCCCTTTAGTCCTTGGAAGAGGTAGCGGAACTTATTCTGAGCGTTGAGGGTTACGTGGGCAATTTTCCAGTTATAGTCATTATCCGCTTTGGTAAAAGGAAAGCAAAACATTGCCATCAGCATGACTAGTGATGTTATGAAGCAGCTTATTCCTAGCCACCCATTCCAGCTGCATTTTTAGACAACTAGACCTCTCACAGAGTCCTGAAGGCTAGAGATCTTACGTTGGTATAGTGATTATAGTATACTCACATTGCATTATCAGCTAAATGCTTTGGACACATTGTATTAGGAACCCAAAGTGGGAATTCGGTTCACATTTCCAAAACTACACATGTTTTTTATATTTCCAACCATATAAAAATCAGGCTGGGATTCTTATTGATTGCAGATGAGCATAGGTATTTACATCTGAACAGCTCGCTGTTAGATCATATAACAGCCAGTGGAGATCTAGTCAATTATCTCCAGTAGAGTTTGGGGTCCCACACACTCACTAAGTGTAACATAACATTATTAGGAACATGGTGAATTCTGCTGTGGAACACCTAAATTACATTATTACAACCCACAGTTTCACTGCTAAATGCCCTCACGTAATACCAAAATCCTTAGCCGAATTGCAAGATATTCTGGTAGCTTTGGGAAAATCTTTTGATTTCTGAGCCAATCCACTGCATTCATGGACTCAGTAAGATGACTTTTCCTCCCCTAATATTCTACATATTCCTCATATTTCCAGAATTACCTTGAAAGGTTTGAATTTTCCTCATCTTGCGAACATTTCCAGTGCCATCATCCTCTTTAAGCCAGATGACCAGCTTGTCAGAAAGGCTTCCTGTCATCTTATAGAAGAACTGGAGGCACTGCTGAGTTCTCTTTGGATAAAGGATTCGAGACTCTAGGACTGCCACCTCACCTGCCTTGCCAGAGCTGGTGTTGAAGTACATGAAATAGCCAGCATCTGTGAAGAAAGTGCAGAGTGTCACTGCCTCTTTCCAGATTTCCTACCAGCTGTGTGGTGTAAATTTGTCATTTCAACTCCACTCTTTTAGTAGGCATAAGTACAGTACTTAACTATACTTATGTGCTTAACTGTACTTATGAATAGTAGAGGAAATGGTTTGTGATAACCATCCAAGACAGACCAGGATAAGAACAGGACTAGTAGTTGAGCGTATATATGGAACTCATTGCTGGCAGCTTACGTTAGTTTTGCATTAGTTAGTTTGGAAGTAGGATGCCTCAGGAAGAGGCATGTCAGAGATATGAGACGGAGGATTCAGTGCTGACTGCAAGTAACTAGTAGACATAGTTTTTTTCCTGATTTATACTGAAGTTAATCTAAAGATGAGAGCTTAGAGATCATATTCTATATTACCTTGTAAAGAGTAAGATAATTTCTTATCAGTGATAAAGATAACAAAAAAGGGTTGGACACAAAACTAGCAGTGTCCTGACCTTGAACATGAAGAAGCTCTTTTTTTACAGCTTGCCCGAAGACATTTCAAAACTCAGCTTCTCAGTTTGGGGAAATTATTTAAGAACTCCTGCTCTTTTAGTTTAATTTCCCACTAACATTTTCTGAAGCGTTCTTTACTTTAGATTTGAAGTGTCACCTTTATCCTTATATTTACAAGGGATTCACCGTTTGCACACATATCTTATCTTGGTATCACATGAACTTGTCAAGCCTTATCTGTATTCTGTTGCTTTTTAGTTATTCATTATCATCTACAATTAAATTAACAAGTGAAATTCTTTTAGCTGTTGTGTGAAAGCTTCCACTGTTGGGGGCTGGTTCCTTGGACTCTTGTCTAGGGCATCATCAGTTAAACCTACAGCTCCATAAACGCAGTACAGCCTCCTGCATGGTTAGTGGAGCTGTTCCAGCTGTTTCTCATGTTCGCTCTAACCATGTCAGGGGAATATTCTCCGTTACCTGCCACACGGTAGCAATGCTTTGAACTCATACCCATAGAAACCTTGCCAAAGATACCCAATTGCTTTATGCACATGTATGACACTTCACCCTAAGTTAAATTTATGTTAAATTTAAGTGTGTTAAATACAAGTATGATCACTGTTGCTCCAAGTGAGAAACAGGGCTGTGAGCCTTATTAAGGTGCCTAACTTTGTTGTTGAACTTATTACGGCATCAAACCCTCAAATGGTCTAGACTCTACCTCTTTTTAGGTAACAAAATCAAGTAAAGGCAACATTAAGCATCTATGGCAATTAGAATATGGCCTTAGCAGTCATCAGCATAAGGATACAGGGGTCAAATCCAGAGCCAGGCTGCAAGCTCCTCTCTAAATGTTAGGCTGTACGTTCCCTCCTTCAGTTTAGTCAGTAATAAGTCAAAAACCCAAGACATCAAAACTGTTTGGGCAAAATATGGTCCATCAGTGTTAGAAACCTAAAATTTGCCCCCACTTGAGATGACTGCAGAACCAGTTCTCCAAAAATGTCTAAATTCCTGGTGGAGTCAATGACCCTTTGAAGGAGTCCAAGGGGAGAGGCACTCCCTACTCATGCAATTCATTTAGACACCCTGCAGATCCAGAGACACCTACCCCTCTCCATTAACTCTTCAGATAAATTTGATACTTATTTTGTACCGAGTCACTAGATGATAAAGCATAAGTGCAGGCTAAGTGCTTACTTCAGACAGATTGGATTTTACCTGATCATCTCAAACAAGTCAGCTGAATTATTTTTTATTTGCAATTATACTATATGGGGGGGAAAAGGAGAGAAAGGATTAAAAAATGCAGATGAGGGTTAGGAGCATGAACTTCTAGAAGCTGTCAGGTGGGGTTTTTGAGTTATATTGCATTCTTGGACCTGATCAACAAGTACCAGCATTATAAGAGGTTGAGGATTTGTTCTTTCCAGGGTGTGGATCACATAAGGGGAATAGTCTACTCCTGAGTGCAAGTCAAATTTTTCCTTTTTCAAAGAGTAACAAAGCACAACTGAATGTTCACTCTGTACTTAGGCGAAATTTACTACAGAATTCACATTTTTTTGGAAGTCTGTAGTAGTTTACCCTGTCTAAATAATGACAAATCAGGCCCTTGCTTTTCAGAACTGACTGTTGAGATTTAATCTTTATTCTCACTTGTAAGCAATCACCCTGCAACTGACTGGGGCCGACTCCACCCTTTCTGAGATTTTCTTCCTTTGAAAAATGGTAAAATTACCATGTGAAAAAGAAAATTATCCCTAAACTCCTATCATAAAATACTTTGCAACTTTCTTCTACCTCCAGAACCAGCTTAACTTATCATTCGCTTTGCAAACACAACATTTATGAGTGGCTCTGAGTGCTGTTTCATTCTTATCATGGGGTAACATAACTCTTACTCATACTTTGGAAGTTTCAGTAAATCCTTTTCCAGGTTATAATTCAAAGGCCTCTAGTTAATGTTGTACTTTGTCCCCTTTTATCTTGCTGGTGTGAACATTCCACTATGTTGAAAAAGCTTAATGAGAGCACAAGTGCAACTGTAAACTCACACTCACAGAACCAAGACACATGAAAAGTAAGGCTTTTTGCTTAACTAGAAACATTATAACTCTGATGTTTGCTGGGTAGTGTCTTAAATATGGTCATTTAATCCTGCGTTTTCAGAGTAGCCAGTGCTGGGTTTTCTCAAGGGTTGACTACAATGACAGGTTCAGAGAAGTTGTTAAAGACACTGTATTTAAAGCACACAGACCAGTACACGCATGCACAAGGGACCATTACCACTAACCCCTTTTCCACAGGTAAGTGTTCTGTTACTTCGTTTTACCTCTACAGCGCCCAGAAAGTGTGTGGTCTTCCTGCCCTGTAGCACTGCTCTTTTGATGGACCCAGTCTAGATCATCTCTGGTGCCCTGAATCATGCCGCAGATACTTTCAAACTCAAAAGAACACTGGTCCAAAAAAGTGTGAGTTGAAGCTGAAAAAAAATGCACACATGATTACCTCCAAAGAAGTATCTCATTAAAATTTCTGCTCTAATTTTGGGGGGTTTTGTTTACACTAGTATAGTCATCATGTAGAGAAGACAACCGACAGCAGATGTGAGCCCAAAGACTCAAAAGAGGAAATATTTGATTCCTGGAGGGATTCCCTGCATAAAGATAACAACACCTGACCACTTTGCAGAAGGTTAACAAACTCCTACACAGCAGCTGAAACACAGTGACTGATGGTGGTGGTCTTTGTGCCTGCTTGTAAGCCTTGGAGAGACAAGTCCCTTTGTGAACAGTGGTGGTGGTGTATTTAACCATTCCTCGGCTGGAGGTTATTGTTCTTCATGGCTCACTTCTCTGCTTGATGAGCATGAGCACTGTTCTTCCACTTCAAACAAAGTCCAACCAGTCACCTTAGGCCAGTTCAGCTGAGTTTGCCTGCAAGTAGATGCTTCTGTTGACAGATCCATGGGGACAATAACTTCTCACTACGATCACACGTAGTGGTAACATCTTCAACTGGCTTAGCAACCAACTACTGTGTTGGACTCTAGACTTAGCCAAGCTCAGGTGCAAAATAACCTAATTAAAACCAAATGTTGGTCAAAGAGGATAAAGTACCATTGCATTCATCTTACAAAAGCACAATGGAGCTGTCCACACACCAGCAGAACACAACCACATGTCTGAACCCCTAGGAGCAACGTGGAAGAAAAGATGTGAATGGATTGACTTTCATTGACTAATTGGAGTTTTGCAAAAGCGATGACAGTTAACAGAGCCAAAGAGACGGATGAGAAGGGAATAAATGGTTTTGGTCTCTACACCACTGGTTCTCTCCCATACCTCCTCAAGAGCACCTGAGAAGAGTTTTTGTGGTTTTAGAGACATTAGGGAGGTGAACCAGCCAGGCTCAAGTATAAACAAAGAAAGAGTTTGCCACAGTTAAATTATTACTTACTGCAGTTATACATGCGATTCAGTCTTTTCAGGTCAATGGCACTGATGTCTAGACGTTGTCCAATTATGTCATTAAATTCTGGTATCTTCGCCGTGATTGTGGGCTTGCTTTCATTTTTGTTAAATGAAAATGGTTCATAGTGCATCAATGATTCATAGTCATAGGGGGTGTTTAGATCAGTGATGTAGCTGTCATTGTACTTCAGAAAATTGTGCTCTTGGCCTGGTAAAAGAACAGAAAAGACCTTCATTTTTAGAGATTGGAAAGGAAACAGCTTTAGCACAACCCCTTGGATACAGTTTTCTGAGGCAGAATTGATATACCTGAAAGCAATTACTTTACAATAAAATATTCAAATTTAGCAAGATTTTTTTAATGAAGCCATTTGAACAACAAAGCAGTGTCTTTAGATTGCAGTTCTGCACCCTCACATGTGACTTCAGTAAGCTCAAAATCAAATATCAATGACCTGTAAAGAATGGGATATACAGGAGGTCAGATTAGATGGTCTAAGAGTAAGCACCCTGAAGGATTAAACTTAAGGATTAATGTACTCCATTCCAGAGCCTGTGAATATTGATGCAAATGTTTCCCAGGATATTAGGTCATACATGGACAAGGAAAGGCCCTGGAGCCCTCCACTCATTAAGCGGACAGGTATGACATTCTTGGAGTGCCTCCAGGTTCTGTTCTTCTTTGAAGCAAAGAATGCATTAGGAATCGGGGCGGGGGGGGGGGGGGAGGTTTTTACCCTAGATTGACAATATTGGTATGATATTTTTATTGAAATGTCTTTTGGAAACATGGTTCTCAGGGTTTCTTGGTGAAATAATTTGTCCTTACAGAAAGTTTTTCTTTATGAAGGTGTCTGCTAGGGCAGAGAGAAGGAACCATTTCACATATTTTGGTATGGAAGTAAAGAGAGATTACCAGCATCTCCAACTACAAGAAATATTTTTTGTATTTGGCAAAATACAAATATTCAGAATTTCAGAATATTTTACATTCTTTCTCCAAGAAGAAACAGCACATGACTGTGCTGGTGGATAATTACAGTTTCTCTGTGTAAAGACTGCCCTTCCCTTCTGCAAGTCCATTCTGGGCCCAAAGGTCTTCAGTCCAAGGCTTGAGATTGTATAAGAGCTTGGGATTGTTTTCTTACAGATACTCGGATTACACCTTTTATCAAAAAGGGTGAGAATCTTGATAATTAAGTGCTATCACTTTTTATAGCTGGGGAAAAAATCTTGGCAGGACACAGGAATGTGTAATGATGCTGGCTTTTAAAATCATTGCCAGGCAAAGGGTAACTTCTATGTGTTTTTAAAAGAAATAAACCATACAGCAAGGTGGCAATTTAATTAAGCTGTCTTGTGTGTTTTCTCTGAAACCTAGTAGGCTTATTAGCTTTTCTGTTAACAGCAACATGAATAGGGGATCTCTTCTCTTACTAGCCAGCTATCTGCATTGCAGTTTATGGAAATGCATTATGGCAAAAACTGCTACCATGCTATTAAATTCGGGGTTGCAGATCACTAATGCAGGAACAGATGTGCACAAACACACACACAGAGAGCACTGTCATATCAGCCTTATTTCCCTTTAGAGAAGCAGACATCTTTCAAATGGCTTCAGGAGAAGTTTTCTACTTAATGAATTTGCTTAACTGGAAAAATGAGATTTTATAGTATGGATAGAAACCTACAGAATATAGGAAATGGCTGTAATGATATCAGACCAGCCCCAGGACTCCATTCAGAATAGCATCACACTAAAGTCCAACATCTGTATCATTTTTCTGGTGTTCCAGGTTTGTGGCTACTGAATACAACATAGATAAGTTGAGAGGATTCAATGATATATTTTCTGGAGAACAAAAGAAAAAAAAAAAATTGCACAGAGACCTGTCACTGTTTTGTCAAGCTTTTCCATACCTCTGTACATCATGGAGCTCACAGTAGTACATTACAAGTACATTGTAAGACTTCTTACTTTGGAAGTAGTTAGTTACAATGCACAGCAAAAAGGGGCCCAAAGGTCAGAGTCTAGATACTATTAACATCATCCTCATCTTAATCACCATGATTCAGGATAAGACCAAGTTAGTAATAAGGTGAATTGTTTTTAGTGCTATTCCTAAGAATAAAAATAATGGTCTGCAAAATCAATATCCACATTCCATCTACTACTCAGCCTTCCCAAAAGACACTGCAAATTACAGGGTAGAGGCAAGTAGTAACGTGCAAGGCCATTCAACCTGGAGCAATTCAAACTATCAGATACTGCTCTTAGAGATCAGCAGAAATTGCTTGTACCAGCAGTTCTTATCTATCGAAAAGAGAACACAGCATGAATCTTGTTCCTTTCTGATCACTATTTTTCATGTATTTTTCACTTTTTTGCAAAGGTGGTGATTGTATAACCCTGGAGACTGAAGTGACCAGTTTGTCCACACAGAGCATGAGCAATGGCAGAGCAACTTTGCTGCACTGGCACCATCACTGACATCGCAAAGCACCACCGGGGGGAACAAGGGTTTACATTTATCTTTGCTAGCATGCCTTTCAGAACTTGTTACAGACTCCCGTTCACTCTTCTTCAAATAAGCAATCATGAAGTAGTACAGAACCAGACCTCACAGGAGATAGCTGGAGAAACTGCCTAGGGAGCAGGGGGACTGTGGAGAGTTTGCTGAAACTCATAAAGCCACTGAACCTGATGGTACTAAACCTGAAGGCAAGAACCTGCAAAGACACACTGGGCAGGAGAGAGCAGGACAGAGGTCTATTTTATGTGTCACTTCTGATCTAATCACTTTGAACCTTCTTCATGTACAAAGTAAATCTTTCCAGCTTCAGGAAAGCCTAATCTCCGAGTGTAAAAGCCTTTCAGATTTTGAAAGGACCTTTGATTAAAGAAGAGCCACCTCAAAGCTTACCATCCCAGTAAGTTTACATTTACATTACATGGCAAGAGAAAACAGACTCCTACAGAGGGGAAATGATTTGTTGAAAATCAGAGAGCAGACTAGTCCTGGAGCCAAGGGAAAATAAAGTCCTCTGACTTCCAGGTGGGGCTTCTCTTTTCTGGCCTTAGACAGTCTCTGGTCTTTGACCAGAGGAGTTGTATCGAAATCCTGCTACATCTACAGATTGATTTACAGTGGTCTCAGGTGTGGCCCAGTGTTTCTAAAATCATATCTTTAAGAAGGTCTTAAAATCTGGGAGGGAAAATTAGATACTGATGAATCTGCACTTTATAAAATCTGACTTGAAGGTCAAAACCCACCTGCAATAATTTCATCCCACCAGATTGTCACATAGTCATCCCGGTCCATCCTCGACTGCTCATGGTAAAATCCTAAAGCATGCAGGATCTCATGTTCCACAATTGCTCTGTAGTCACACCCTGCCCCAATAGAGAGGGTCTGTCCAGTCTGCAGGTCCCCCACCATGGACCAACACCTGAGAAAGAGAGTGATCTTACTGTCTGTTAAGTAGAGTTTTCTTCTCTCTCTTTAAGTTCTCAGTCTGCTCACTGGCTTTAAAGTAATATCAAAAAAGGTTTAAATATAAAAGGAGTAACATAAATCATTATTTAGATGCTGACCAGATGCCTTGATGCTCTACAAATACTCTACTCTGAAAGCATACTAAGACCCAAAAACATACACGCTATCACTTGCATGAGGCCAGCATTTTACTTACCCTCTACATTAGACAAGCTCATCCCTGATTTTTTATATCCACAGAAGTTTAGTTCTATATCAGATGCCATTTTGGCAAGAAATGTGCCAAGAAACATAGTAGATACAGAGAAGCAGTAAACTCATCAAGACAGACTGATCTTTTTTGCAATCACTTGGAATAGAGAAAAGATCGAGGAGCATTTAGAATAGCAGCATTTGGTGGTTTTTAACGCAACTATGCAATGCATTGGCCATAGGTGTGAAATTATATTTTTCTGTGAAGGCCCATCTCCTCATCCATGACTCAGCAGAAGCTGATGATGACTGAGGAGGGAAAGAGCTCCTCAGGCAATTCACTGGCAAATTTTGGGGTAGCCTGAGGGTGATGTGAGAGGCAACTGCTAAAGAGGATCTGCTTGGGCTGTAGCTTCATTTGCACATCACAAAGCAGTGGGTCGAGTTTGTTGAAGGAGCCCTGAACACACTAATGTGGGTACTGAAAACAAAGAGCTTGGGTATGGTCTTTTGAATAGCTGCTACCAGGGAGTTTCCAGTACCAGGCTCTTCAGCACCAACTTGTCAAATATCATGGTGCTTGCAGTCTTGTAAGAGAAGTGTCATGGGACATTACCCAAGGAAGAGCTGAGAGCAGACATATCAATGCCTATAGGCCTTTATGAAGTTCTGGGAAAGTGAGAAATATTCACAGCTGATACAGTGAGAAGATTGTTGTGCTTTTTTAGATGTTCTTTCAAAACATGTTTAGATGTAGGAAATAAAATAAATCTTTCCAGTTCCTGAAAACCAGAATCTCTGAGTATAAAACCCTTTCAGATTTTGAGAGGACCTTTCATTAAAGAAGAGCCATGTCAAAACAATAGCAATATTACAATAAACTGGCTTTCCACAGCTTTTTTTGACCTGTCTTCCAAAGATTTCAAAACCTAAATTCTGGCTATTCACATCCTTGCTAAGTTAAGAGGATGTACATGAGGGTTGTTTCACCCACCACTGAAATGGAAAACAACCCTAGATAGGAAAATGGAAGCAGCTGATGAAAACCCAGCAATGCTGGGATTCATCTCATCAAAGAGTAACCATCCAAACATCAGATGCCTATTCCAAACTCATCATCTAAATATCCTCTGCACTCAGTAGAGGGAGGCAGCTGCTTGCAAGCTTTGTGTCTATGAAGGTAAGATGGGCTGCTTTGTCGGTGGCCTCTTTTTTTCTGCTAACAAACTTAGACTAAACTTTTCGACTGCTGAAGTCAAATGGAATGAATTCCCAGCTGATTCTACACAGCAAAAATAAACAGAAATTGATATAACCCTTACCCGGTTTCTTTTTTAAAGAATATGTAGGTTCTCTCTCCTTCATATGGCTTGAAATCAATGCAAGACTTAAGACGGAACATTTCAAATGCCTGGAGAATTACTCCTTTGGCATTCAGATCTGGAAAACATGCATCAGGAAAGCACCTTTAACACATTGCAGATCATTCACCTGGAGAGGTAAGGTATGCACAAAGACATACACATGGGACCAAAAGAAAAATGATTGGAAAAAAAAATTACTGAATTTGATTAAATTGTGTTTTTTTAATGATAGCTGTAGAAGAAAAAAAATGTTTTTGATATAAAGAAGCTGTCTAGTTGTTAGTGAATTTTAATGTGAGAGAACCAGTTCTGAAAAAGGCAAATTTTTTATCACAGTGACTGTAGTGCAAATAAGGATTGGAGCTAAAATCTGAATAAAGTATCATCTGCATTACCTAGGTTATCACCCAGAATATAGGGAATGGGGAACTTCCATCTGTAGATCTCATTTCTTAGGGCATTTCGCTGATTTTTCTGAAAAGGGAATTAACAGCTGGTGATGCATCTGCTGTGGGGACATGGGCTGATTTGTACCAAAAATACAATTAGGACAAGTGATAGATATAAAGTTTTTAATTACTTACAGGGAGCATGATATCACCCTGGAAGAGGTCCAGTCCAGCAGCTGAAAAGTAATTTAATGAAAGATAATGTAAATGAAATATCAAATATCGAATGTATTTCACCTCATAAACCATATTGAGCTTATTTATACAAAATTAATGTCCTTAGGCATTTACAGAAAATAAAGAAGGACCAGCCTCTTTACACTGAAATATGGGGACAGGCCTGAAGGTAACAGCTATTTCTACTCAATATTTACTATTCAGCAATGTCTGCATTTTTGGTGACAGAAATCTGGTGGCCATCATTATCAAAGTCTACTTTGATAACCTCTTGCTTGCTATCAGGCAGTGGCAATAGTCACACAGTGAGACAGTGCTCTAGAGAATATAATAATATTGAGTAATGCATCAGGAAGAATATTGTACAGTGCACCATCAAAGGATATATGGAAATTTGCATTACAGGGAATAAAAAAAAAATAGAGGAAGACAGTACAGTGTGTTGTGTCTTTTCCATTTGATTTCCTTACCACTTACGTAGCTCAATAAACATCTAAGCTATTTTATACTTTGTAAAACTTTATAAAAATCATATTGAGGTGGGGGGGAAATGCTGGTGGGACTCCAGAGCCTTTCCGATTGATACAGCGTGTTACTGCCTTAACATGGTGGGTTTGTCCAAACTTCAGAAGTGAAAGACATCTGCATCCCTTGTTTACATAGGGTTACAGTCCTAGGATAGATTAATGTGTCATAGCCAGAAGAGGGTAATTCAGAGCTCACTTAATTATATTTCTCTTGTTACCATGAACTACCTGACCATCAGTCACTCACATCTTTTTTACAATACTGAAAACACATCATTTTGCTCACTATTTTTCAGGCCTTATGAGAATTTAGACATGAACTCACCTAAGTTTATGTCTGGAATGTCTTTGATTATCTCACCAGCATCATCTTCCGCTGCTGCAAGACAGACAAAACATTATGTTCACATGTGGTGGCACACAGCAAGCAGAAGAAAATGCTTCAAAACTCAAAACAGCACACAGAGCACTTACCAGCTTCACTGGAGAGGTGCCCGACCTGAAAGAGAATAAAATACAACCAGTATAAGGTATGAGATGTCTCTGGACTGAGAGGAGCCTGTAGAAATCAGATTTCTACTTACAGAGGCTGGAGTACCATAAACATAACAGAATAGAAGTGCTAGGCAGAGTGGGAAGATGCTGGAGCCCATTTTTGCGATGGAAAAAGAAGCTGGTCCCTCTCATCTCTTGCAATATATAGGGCATGCTGCTGAGCTTTCCACAGAACATCAGCCAACCAGCTTTGAACTTTCCACCTTCGTAACACTATTATAACAGCAAAATTTTCCTCCTAAATGGCACATGATGGCATTGTTGTTATCAATTACCTAAGTCCACTTTGGAGGAATGTTACAGAGAGGAATGTGATAACTTCACGTCTTCAGTGCAGCTGGTGAAAGGCCTACCCAGACTTTGTGTAAGATCTCAATCTGGCGAAAAGTTGCTGACTCCTTCCACTGTGCTTGTTAACTGTCAGCATTATGATCTCAGCTGCACAGGAGGAAAGCCACATGCTTAAGCAGAATTATTCTGGGTTTATAGCACTCCAGCGATATTAGATTTTGTCCCAGTGCTGTTCTCAATTAATAATTAACATCACATTGTAAAGATTAGAGATAAAAGAGATATGATTATGAATGCCCTGACAGTGTTTTCCCACAGCTGATGCCACCCCAGGACCAATGCCCTAGTGTACAACAGGCCACCCTCTGCCTCCAGAGACGGTCACATAGGTCAGTAGATCCTTGGCCTTCCAGCTTGATGCTCCTTTCTTTTCTGGTGGGTTTCAGAGATGAAAAACTCTTGTCCTGCACTTTGCTCTCATCTTTCTCAGGGGACATGGGTCAGGGAAGGCACGTGGGCTACCTGAGCCAAGGCTCCAGAAAGCTCTAAATCTCCCACAGGTCCTGCATCATATCTGTTATCCCCTTGCAAATGTCCCATGTGCCCTGGAGTGTCTCAGTGCCTTAAACTTAGGCAATTGAATCCTGATCCCTCATTTCATATCTGAAATTAGAAGCGATGAAGGTGAGGATGTCCGCCTCTCTGTTCAGCAATTAGGTAGGAAAAGGCTTGTACCACAGACTCTGCCGCTCACACCACAACACAGAGGGCTTGAGTAGGAAAAGAAGAAAAAGTGCTCTGGAGGTGCTGCACACACTGCTTCCCAGCAGTATTGGTGGGAGACACTGGACTTCAGTGTGAAGAAGCCTCGAATGCAAGTAGGTTTTGAGTAGGAAATGTGCCTGTGTAGAGTGACTACCCTGTCCTAGAAAGGAGTCAGTCCTGCAACCTAAGCAACATATTTTCCTCCAAACAGATAAAAGTAGGAAGCTATTTGTACGAGATCATATTGCAGAGGAATAAGTACAGGGATCTTATCTTGAGAAGAAGGGCCCTAGAGGACTGATCTTTCACCTAGCATACAGGCAGGTCATCTTCAACACCTGCTTTTATGAACTATTATTTCAAAGGACACTAATACCTAAGCAGAATAGGGCACACTACTAGTAAAAGAGAAGAATGTCTCAAAATACATCATGTAAAGGCTGTTTTCACAGGGGGGCAAAGTGAGTCAAAACACAGCACAAAGGCAATCATTTGCAGACATGTAGCAGTGGATGTGAGAAAGGAACAAAAAACTGAAGCAAAACCAGAGTAGTCTGAAAAACACTTGCTTTTTAGTCCCCTTACCTTAAGAATTGCCCAAGAAACTAAAGAGGATGTCTGAAGATAAGTCTTTCTGTAAGCATATATTTGAGTTTGTAGAGGACAATGATTATGCAGCCATCTCATGTTATACTAATGCAATTTAATATATTCATTTAGCACCTTGCACAATCTACGTGTCCCCAAATGCATCCTGTATTCAGTTCATGTGGCAAGGTTTTGGTAGCAGGGGGGCTACGGTGTGGATTCTGTGAGAAAACACCAGAAGTTGTCCCCATGTTGGACGCAGCCTGTTTCAGCTGGTTCTAAGATGCACCCGCTGCTGGCCAAGGTCGAGCCATCAGTGATGGTGGTAGCACCTGGGATATTTAAGAAAGGGGAAAAACTACTGTGGAATAGCAGCTGGAGAGAGGAGTGAGAACATGTGAGAGCACCAGCCCTGCAGACCCCCAGGTCAGTGCAGAAGGAGGGTGAGGAGATGCTCCAGGTGCCGGAGCAGAGATTCCCTGGCAGCACATGGTGATGAAGACCACGGTGAGGCAGGCTGTCCCCCTGCAGCCCAGGGAGGTCCACGGTGGAGCAGATCTCCACCTGTAGCCCGGGGAGGACCCCACGCCGGAGCAGGGGGATGTGCCCCAAAGAAAGTTGTGACCCCATGGAGACCCCACACTGGAGCAGGCTCCTGGCAGGACCTATAATGTTGAACTGGGTCCAGTCTCAGATGAAGGTAGGGAAGCATGCAATTCTTCTACCAGTGACCTAACAAGATGAATACCTGGCAGTGAGCATTATCAAAAGCTGGGCTTGAAGAAGTGATAACGGCCATGGGGAGAAAAGGGAAGTCCTGGAACAGGATCCTGGAAAGTCAAGCACTGGTTCTTCTGGCTAGGGAAGGCTGCACAGAGAGACTTCAGACGTAAGAGCTGGGAAGTAAGCATTGCCATCAGCGAAGATAAACGAAAGGAATGAAACATGGGAATTAAAAAGACGATATAACTAAGAGAAGCACTTTGCTGCTTGGGCCAAAATAATCTTTGGAGGGTCTATGGGTTTAGGCTCTTAAAACTAACAGGGAACCTTAGTTCAAATTCTTAAAATACAGAAAACACGGAATACGGTTTCTTTAGTGAAGTAATATATTTTATCTATCATGGATGACTGTTCGCACTTGTAGTGAAGAGGTTGAGGGCACTTCATGGACGGACTGGGACTTCAGATGTAATCAAAGGGGTGAGATCTGCAGGAAAAGACAAAAAGTAATTAATTTAATACATGGAGCATATAGTACAGTTCTATTGTGTAATTTGGGATGACTTTCAGGCTGATTCCAGGAACAAGAAACGAAGCAACAATAATTCACCCAAATATCTCTAGAGGCTGCAGCAGTACCCAGCGAAGGAGGTGAGGGGGGGAAACTGGAAGGGCAGCGAGCTGCATGCATGCACGGTACTCCAGTCTGCGTCTTTCTCAGCCCCAGCCAGGGATCCTGGGACTACTGAGCTGGAGGGAGACTGGGGCGAGAGAGTAGAGGGCTTGGGTCAGAGGTGGTCTGAAACAGGGCTGGGAGGTGAAGAGAGAGGGGGAAAGGCTTGTGGAGAAGTGGGAGGCATGGGGCAGACCCTCAGCGGTTATACAGAGACAACATCCAACTTTCATCAGAGGGCAATGTAACACTGCCCCGGAGTTTTTAGGCACCCTGGTATCAAAATGAATATTCAAATGCAGAGACTGGAACCTTATAAATGTGACTGCATTAGATTTAATATCTAGAAATTAAGCTGAACCCGTTTATAACTGGAGACTAAATGCAGTCTCCTAACAAGTCTTTCAATTTCTTAACTACAATTTCACCTAGCAGCTGCAAATGTTTTTGGGACCGCTGGCACCCATATAACACAGCGGGACTGAATTTCCCCCAGTGAATTACTGCCGGTACAAAGTGCTGTCAGGGAAAGCACAAAGAGGCCTCAGCTACTTTTCTTATGGCTAAAGGGGATTTGGAAGTGTTGCCAAATGCCCTACATAACCTGCAGAAAAGCTGGGCCATTCTGTATGCCAGAAACGTAGACTGGTCTTTGCATTTTTGTTAGGCAGCACACATTCATGGTTAAGCATTCATGGGAAGCGGCTTTCCCACCTTGCAAAAGTTCTTGCCATTTCAAAAGTTTCTCCATTCTCTGCTGGAATGAAAACGAGAACTTTGCATTTTTGTTTCATGAAGAGCAAGGGAGAAATCCTTCTGCCAGGAGAGTTCACAGCCTGGTGTTCTCAGCCCTCAGTCGTGTGGAGTGAGTCTGGATTATCACAGGGTACTCTCAACTATCTGAGACAAGTGCTCTGACCTCTGTACTAGGGTCGGGTCTGATTTAATGATTATTTACTTATACAAAGTGTTTCCACTTTCCAGGCACTGACATTTTCCAAAGGAAACCCACTTCAGAAGGGTGATAGGATTCATCTCACCCACCATTAGTCATCAGGGATGGATTCCTTTGCAGCCGGTGGAGATCAGCACATCAGAAGAGCAGTTCATCACAACTATAATGGAATGGGATCAGCTGCTCCCCAGAGGTACCCGTTGCTCTCAAATGACCCCCTCAAAGGAGTCCAGAAAGTTCATTTTTGGACACCTAACATGAGGTAAGATGAACACGGCCATCTGAAACGTGGCTGTCACAGAGGATGGGCATGCACAGTCCCTTTGGCCTGCTCAGAGGGATACCTGCCTGCCAGGCTGCCCTCTGCACCAGACAGCGCTTCTTCTCTCTCTTCCCCTTCCCTGCTGCCTTTGGCAGAGCAGAGCGGCCGCACATGGTCCTGACAAAAATTGCGACCTCAGGAGAGAAGCTTTGGATCAAAAACTCCTTCTGCCAGTTTTTCAAGGTCTGAAAAGAACCCCTTCATTTTCAAACCACAATTTTCTTAAGCTGGAGGTGATATAGGGGTGGTGGCAATTGGGGACACCATTAAGTAGACTGATCTTCAATACATGGAAGTATAATCTGTCCTGAAAAATCTGATTTTCAGGGACCAGAGAATCAAGGTCATCCACAGCGTTTCCTATTGGGTATTCAAAAATCCAGACACCTGAAATCACCAGGCACTTAAAAACCATGTTCCTGAAATAGATTACTCTCTAGATGTTTGCTAATCACCCTCATCTTTTGTGCTTTCCTTACAAACAGAAGAGTATGTACCTGCTCTGTTCTGGTGGGGATTCTGATATTATAATACTCTACCTTCAAAATCAGCAAAGATGAAAAGACTGTCATTTTTAAGGAATTTTTTCCAGTGCAGCTCCCTGTGGGTCAGGAATGTATTCCAGCCAACACCTGGGCTGATGTAGCAGTTGCAGAAAGAAGAAAAATTTCCAGTGACAGATGGCTTGTCCCACTGCAGGGTGTCATTTCTGCCTGTTGTGTAAAAATATAGAAGTAATTAAAGCTGATCTCCAGTCAGCCAAGTAGTGTTACATGCAGAGCAAATCTAGCCTGGCCTCTCGGCTTTCAACAATTTTCTCCAGCTTGAGCAAACCTCCGCGTTTCTATATTTCTCCCTGGCGCACTCTGACTTACCATGTACTAGTTGGTTTGGGTCTGTAGTAAAGCTAAGGCTGAGGGACATCCTGTGGATTACATCGGGGTCTTGATCCAAAACAGACAAGACAACTTGTCTGTGTCCAGCTGGCCATTCAAGAAGGCCATCGTTCGGACTGCTGCAGAGATGGAAAGTAATCCCCATGTAATTCGTGTAGGGTGATGAACTTCTTCCGTGAGGATACAGCTGTAAAGCAAAGGCATAGCCTTCCGAGCTGTAAAATACAGGGCTCATGATATAATCACCCTTTGAAGTACTGTTAAAAAGGGATGTGAAGTTTCTGATGTGCCAGACGTTGGTGGGGCAGTTCGTCTCTGTCAGGCTGGTGTCATCGATGGCAATCCCCCCCGCAGACTTGGCTGGATCTCCTCTGATGCCCTGAAACCCATACCGGAATTTGTTTTGGACGCTGAAGGGAATGCTGGCCAGTTTCCAGTGATGTTCTCCGTCAGCTGAAGGGGGAAATACATATATGTGAGAATGGAAAGCGCGGTACTCAATCCCAAATCAAGCTGTGTCTTCCTCAAGCGCCCTGTGAGCCGTTGGTTTGGATGGAGATTGTGTGATGCCCTGCACCCTAGCTAATCTGGGAACAGTCTTAAGGAAACCGCTCTGAGCCAAATTCTCTTCTCATGGGCACTAACTCTGGAGTTACTCAGCTGAAGCAAATTACAGTTAGATTTACGCTGGACACTTGAGCAAACTTTCATACAATAAACCACGCCAGTGTTGTCTCGCATCAAAGTTGCCAGCGCTTCAGCTATGAAACCACACTTTCACTTACCTGTAATAGTGTGCAGCTTTTCCATCCGTCTAACATTTCCAGTTCCATCATCTTTCTTAACCCAGATAACTAGCTTATCCTGTGGACTGCCATTTAACCTGTAGAAAAACTGAAGGCATTTTTCCTTCTTCCTTGGATAAAGGATGCGAGATTCCAGAAGAGCTGACTGACCAGCATGTCCAGTTTTTGTATCTAAGTGCATGAAATATCCTCTATCTAGGAAGCACAAAACACAGTTGTGTGAAAAAAGTTTTTGATCCATTCACTATGAAATGCCAGTGCTAAATAAGCTTTAGTGCAGTTTTCACCTGCCTGAGCTAGAAAGTTATTTTCAAAGTTATTTTCAAAAAAAATATTCCAATAGGAAAGAATCTTCCCTGAATTGCAAATCAGTATTAAAATGAAAACACATTGAAATACAGCTTGCAAACTAGTGTTTAACTGATTAAACGAGCACACATTTGGTTCCATTCTTTAGAAATTAAGTACAAACCGTACACGTGCCAATCCTGCCAGTGTGTGCAAATGTAAGTGTATGTACTTGGGCAGGGATTTTTTGAAGACAAACTAGGAAAGTATTGGAAGGGTCCTGTTAGGTCAAGACCTTCAGCATTCTGCTTTGCCTAGAAACCATGCCCTGTAAGCCTTTTATCAATAGATCAGGCTTTGATATTTTCATGATTTAAGCCCCGCCAGCAGCTAAGCACCACACAGCCGCTCGCTCACTTCCTCCCCGCTGACACAATCAGGGAAAAAAAAAGTAAAACTCGTGGGTTGAGATAAAGACAGTTTAATGGGACAGAAAGGAAGAAAAATATAATGATAATGATAAATATAATGATAATAATAACAATAATACGATGACAATAATAACAATAAAAGAATTGGAATATACAAAAGTGATGCACAATGCAATTGCTCATCACTTGCCGACCAATACCCAGTCAGCTCCTGAGCAGCAATCCCCCCGCCCCAGCCAAGTCCCCCCAGTTTATATACTGGGCATGACATCCCATGGTCTGGAATACCCCTTTGGCCAGTTGGGGTCAGCTTCCCTGGCTCTGTCCCCCCCCAGCTTCTTGTGCCCCTCCAGCCTTCTTGCTGGCTGGGCATGAGAAGATGAAAAATCCTTGACTTGGTATAAACACTACTCAGCAACAACTGAAAACATCAGTGTTATCAACATTCTTCTCATACTAAATCCAAAACGTAACACTATACCAGCTACTAGGAAGAAAATTAACTCTATCCCAGCTGAAACCAGGACACCTATAAAAGTAGCTGAAGACATTTTTGCCTTACTTCTGCTATGGGTAGAGAATTTATTAACTTCCAGCCCAATTACTTTGCATCAACTCATGCCTTCTCTTGCTAATGTGTTTGAAATAACTATTTCTTTTCTTTCATCGTTAGTCTGCAATTCTGTCTGTGGGCTGGAGAGATACTTATTCTTTGATCTTCCTGGTTACAAAGGCTGACCACTTGCACCCTCATCACCTGCATCAGCCCCATTATGTATATTCCAATTTTAAATCAGCTTCGTGAACACAACTGAGCAAGTGCATCAGCTTCACCTGATAGCCTCAATTCATCCTATCTCTGTAGGAAGTGTCTCTCCTGACAGCAAGGACATTTTCAAGCTGCATCATACTGGGGGGTTCCAAATACCCTGTGGCTACATCTATAGGTTTGCACTTTTCTGTCTGTCTGGGAGGCGACTGATGCAAATAGCAGACACGGTATAGAGAACGACTCTGAATTGCCACCTGAAGCCGTTCTGAGCTCCACTGCTGTTTCCAGCTACATGCCTGTGCTTGGATGTGTTCCCATAAGCATCGCTGGCCTTCTGCAGTAAGTTCCCCTACAAATACCCAGTAAAGCTGCTTATTTTCCAATAACTGCTGACGCATTTGCTCTCAGAAAACTTCAGAAGGCCGGCTACTTAAGTTTTAAACATTTTTTTCTCCCCCCTCGTGGAAGCTGAGCAGTTAATTATCTGTCACCAGCCACAAGAGGCAGGAAGGTGCTGTCAGCTCCCCAGCCACATGCTCTGCCACCCACCCAGAACCTTTACAGCGTCAGCAAACCGCACACCCTGCAAACTGCAAGCAAACAGCCCGTCAAACAACAGCCAAACAGACTTGTTCCTCTCAAACCAAGAAATTGTCTAACGATGGGACTTAAACAGCACCCCTGTTCATTTTGCTCCCTGCTCGGAGGATCTTCCAAGTGCTGGTTTTGCAGCGCGCCTTTCTCCAGGCGCACATCTGCCCTCTCAAACCCCACACGTGATGAGAACAGGAGCATCCCCTCGCCCTGCCCGCTATGCGTCTGCTCTCCTTCTCACTGACAGTAAATTTGGTATAACTGCAGGATCCCCAAACTGTAACCAAACACAGCGTTAGGCAGCAAACACGATCTGTTACTGCCAAAAGCCATCTGTTACTCCCTCCTCCCTGGGCGCAGGTTCCACAGAAATGGCTTTCTTTTCTATTCAGTATTTTTTTCCTCTCCTGCACCGTGAGACACTGTTGTGACTAACCACCACTTGTGTTCTGGGAAGCAGACGTGCCTAACTGTGACCACTTGTACACAGACCAGCAAGACTCATGCTAAACATGACTTTCAAAAGAAACTTGTTTGCTGGAGGATTTTTGGACTGTCTATGTGATACTCCTCTGCAGTGTTTCATTTTCTCCCCACTGCCTCTGAAAACAACAGATCCTACTCGATTCCTGTGTCCTGGCAGCTATCAAAATACTGCAGAACTCCATACAATCATATTTGTTCAATGTGTGTTTAAATCAGTGCGGTTGGAGCCAAAGCCTCAGTCAAAAGGACCCCATGCAACAGTCTCCTTGGAAGAGGAGAAATCACTGCAGGTTTGCTTCTCAGATAATCCTTCAGCCTCCCTGTGTGGTGTGGCTCGAACAAACTTTGAATTGCCAGCAGCTACACCCTTCTGATACGGCTCTGCATCACACAGCAACCCCTCCCTTGAAAAGTCTTCCGAGGGTGGTTTCCTCCTGCTCTGTGACACATTGCTGAAGCTCAGCTTCCTATTTTAGCAATCCTGGTTTTGTTTCAATGTCAGAATTTGTCTACAAACAAGATTTGAGTATTGTGACATTTGCTTATGCATGTCCTTCTGCGGGGATGCCTCAAGTGAACTCCTGTACAAAGGGAAAGTATCTTTCAGCTTTAAACAAAAACTAGAAAATTACTCAAAATCCTGTAACATATACATAAAAGGAGGAAAGTCTCACCTAACTAAATTCTATGGAGTTTCACTAGAGTCACTTGTGGCATTCTGGTGGAGCTCCCTTCATTTTAATGGAGCTACCAAACAACTTATAGCAGCTAAGTCTCAAATGGTCATTTCTTCATGAGATATTACAATGTAGGGAGAAGATTTAAAGAAGGATTAAACATTGCAAATTAAAATTATTAGCCTTTCTAGCTGAAAATTCAAGAGTCATGGTTAGCATGAGGTATACAGTGATTAACATTAATAGAAGGGTATTTCTAATGTCTTATTTATCTCTGTATGTCTTCATCCTCACATCTCATAAAAGCATGGTAAAGTTTAACGACCATCTAAAACTACACCTGTTACCTGCACAGCTTCCCACCAAAGTATGGTCTTCATCTCCTGGTTTGCTCAATGTGTGGTCCCATCTAGCACCATCTTGTCTACTTTGCACCATCCCACAGATATTGATGTATTCAAAGGAGCACTGGTCCAAGAAGGTGAGGCTCGAAGCTGCCGGGAACAGAGTAACGTATTTTACCATGTCTATTAATATCAAATAAAGCTCTCACTGGTAACCCCATTCCAGAGTGTTTACATACAGCACTTAACATCAGCAAATATGTTCTTAATACAACTGAAGACTACACAGACTTTCACATCTACGTCTCTGTTACCACACATAAATGATGTTTCCTCCTGAAAGAAACATCTTATAACTTTCTCCCCTTCTCAGCTGAATATTTCCTTGTGGGAACCAGCTTGGCCCCTACGTACTAGTTTTCCCTTTCAGACATTCATCATGTTCTCTAAGCCCACCTCGAATAGGCTCTGTGGCCCATTTCTCTCTTCAGGGTGTAAATCGGAAGTAGTTCTGCTGAAGCTAGAGGAAATATTCAGATGTATGTTAACACAGTACATCAGTCCCATACAGCATGTTGAGTATTTACTTTCATAGCTTTGCCAGTGGAGCTGGAAAGCACAATTATCGCCGTCTGTGCTCCTGACCTCAGTTTTCTTATCAAACATCACGTAGGCAGAAAAAAGAACTTGAAATACACTGATTTCAGAGAACCCAATTCCAGACTACTGTTTCTTGAAGATTTTATCATCATCAACAGCACGACGATCATCATCCATGGAGGAAACGCTAACTATTGCAAGTAATATTACAGAATAGTCCATGTGAATGAAAGGCATTAGACGCTTGATTCACTTCAATGGTATTCTATAAAGAAATGGGGATCTGGCTACCATGGAGCTTGCTGCTGCATAAGAACTATAGTTTCTCTCAGCATTGTGAGAGGATCCCAAGGGTGAATTGTTCCTGCTCCTCTCATGTGACTCCATCCATGTTATCATGAAGCTTGAGTAAGGATTTTCAAATACGTGTGTGAGAAGAAGGACTTACTGCAGTTGTACATGCGGTTCAGCTTCAGTAAGTCAATCCTGCTGAAATCCAACCTCTGCCCAATGATCTCATTAAATTCAGGAATTTTTGTTGTGATGGAAGGAACGTTGCTATTGATGTTGAAAGAATATGGTCCATAGTGCAGGACCGACTCATAATCATATGGGGTATTGAGGTCATCGAGGAAACTGTCATTGTGTTTGTCAAAGGCATATGCAAAACCTAGACAAAAACATACACAAGTGATTAGGTAAGACCAGAAATAGAACTTAGCACATAACATCTTTTCAAAATGCTTTACCTGTGACTAAATAATGGTCCAATTGTCAATATGTAGGCAGCCATTCTCAAACAGACACATTTTAGCATAGGAAAAAAAGGGACATGCATCTACAGATGATTCTCAATCATTTCGGACCTGCATCATACCTTCAATAATTTCATCCCACCATATCTGAACATAGTCATCGCGATCCATCCTGGATTGCTCATGGTAAAATCCCAGGGCATGCAGGAGCTCATGTTCCACTATGGCTTTATAGTCACATCTCTCTCCTATAGACACTGTCTGGCCACTCTGAAGGTCCCCCACAAAAGACCAGCACCTGTAAGGCAAAGACTTAGATATTGCACCCATTTTGCATAATACCTTCTATGATTTGTTTCTACATATTAACTCAACTGCAAGATCAAGGTAAAAGTAAAAAAATAACATTTTTTAGAATTTCCCATCTGAGTTTTCCAGTCTTGCCCAGACTAGATTTGCAATGCCAGAATACAGAGCAACTTGTACCTTCAGCATCCTGCCACAGCCTGGCAATGAGTCCCTGTCCCAGATGTGATTGTCCTTGTTTCATTTTGCCCTCCCTGGAGGGCAGTGCATGCATGTTCTTCAGCTGGATGCAGTTCTTGTAAAGGAGGTGGTGATGGCAAATGCTATTGCTCTTCAAATCTGGGTAGCCCCAGCTCAACCAATATAGGAAGGAGAGTAGCAGAAGCTGAGCAGCACAGGAAAGTACAGCAGGTGCCTTATAACCTCATACACTGCATTGGCTGTTGTTTATGTGTATGTATTCCAAAGCACCTAAGTAAGTGGTCCAATTTTCAAAGGTACTGAGCAGCCTCCAGTGAACTCAGCTTGCATTGGCTTCCCTGGTTTGGTTCCTAAATACCAATTTAAATCCTAACTTTGCATGTCCATTCGGAAGTAATTCATCACTGTGTGTGTAAAAAAAAAAAGCTGTCCAAAAATGCTGTGCACCCATCTCCCCTCACCCAAGGGCAGATCTACACTGGATTCCTAGACACAGACACTAGCTGGTGTCACCAGCTCCCTGATGGTCCTTCCCAGCAAGCAAGGAAGTCCCCTAACTTCAAACAGTCACAGTGTTGGCATCTGCCACTGAGTTAGCTTCCCTGGCACCTCTACAGTCCCTGGATAGTAACAGGCATTTGGGATGTGAGTCACCAAACCTATTTTAGACTTCTATGTTAGGTGAGATGGTTTGTAGCCTGGAAGAGTCACGTCCTCCCCACTGAGCACAAGAGCAACCCACTGTGACCTGCACAGTGGTAGAAGTTCGTGGCTTCAACATTTGGTCGGGTAAACCCAACCATGCTGCTGAAAGCAAGGAAGAAGCTACGTGCTAATGCCAACACACTAGTGACATACCCTGCCCCTAACCATCACCAGGAGGAAGCATTTGCTTGTTTTCCCTGAAAGGGTGCCAAGAAAGGGATTAACTTTAGTATCTAGAATGCAAATGGAAATAAAATAGTCTTTTCTTATATTAAGAGAACATCAAAATGCAGATAATACCTTTGGTTAGTCTGTTTGCATTGGTTTTATCTCCAGTGTAATACAAATAAGCTCTGGGACAGAAACGTGGCTCAGGTATTTATGTCCTTTGTACTAGCAAGAATGAAAATGAATGTCTCCTGAGTTAGAAAAACTATCATATCAAACAAGGTGGTACAAACCAGATCGTTAATACAAAATTACCCGTCCAGCTTCTCAAATTTCAGGTAAGTCGGTTCCCCTTCATAGGGCTTGAAATCAACACAAGACTTCAGCCTGAACATTTCAAACGCCTGCAGGATAACACCTTTAGCATTCAGATCTGAAACACACAGCAGAGGGTAACAATAGCAGTTGTTCTGCTTCTATAATATTATAAATATCTATAATTCTAGATAGAAAGTATGAACAAGCATGCATTAAAAATATGAACATGTATAAAAAATATCCACTTGGATGAAAGAGCAGGAAGCTGTTAGCAGAATTCCCTGACTGGCATAATTTTGGCAGAGGCCATAGGGAATGATAATATCTTTCATTAGACAAACTGATAGTGTTGAAGCAAACAAGCAGGCTTTTGGACATCCAAGGCATTGCTCAGGTTTTGCTGGGTAATTTTATTGCATGATACTATATAATTTCATGTATTGTAAACTTTGAGCTCAGGGCTAGTAAATACAGGAAAGATCCATGGGATTCTAACACTGATTTACTATTAGTTTTTACTAGTAAATTGTTCAAAATTTAAAATAGTGCCTAAAATTAGATGCAAACAAGAAGGGAGAATGCTCTAAACATTTTTACTTATAAAATATCTGCATTTCCTTTCTGCCTGTACTGAGCCGGGACTGTAAAGAAGAGAGAAGGCATGAAGGGTGCAGTAGATCAACATGCGTGTTCTTGAGATGAGGGTTTCCTGAGTGCATTATCCAGAGATCTCAGCCAAATACACTGATACTAGTTAAATCAGCATCCAGCTGCTCACTGGGGATGTGACACTGAAAACAATGCGTGCTGGGGCAGAGTTACGTCGCTCTGTCTGGCCAGCAGTAACAAGAGCACTAATGCAGCATAACTCAACAGCAAATTAAACAAAAGCAGCCCGGAGAGCTGGATAAAAACAGAGTATATCTAATGCAAGTAATACAGTGTTACCATAATAAAAAGTCTTATTACCCAGGCTGTCAGCTAGGATATAGGGGATGGGAAATTTCCATCTGTAGGAGCTGTTTCTCAGAGCATTCCTCTCCAGCTGTTAATGAGATCAACATGCTTGTGTTAACATTTTAAGCCCAATCTACACTCTTGCTGATGTTCGTTTAGATCAGCAGCACATACCGGTAAGATAATATCACCTTCAAAAAGCTTCCTTCCCATTTCTGAAATGAGATAAAAAAACATTTAGGCCAGAGTAACATAACAAGAACTACAATATGTTTTTTTCAAAGACCATGCAAACTATCAGGCTGCTTCATCAACCAACCCATTTCTCTTTAAACAGCAACTGCCCAGAAACAAGGAAACAAATAACCATTGCCTTACTATAACATGCCAGTCCTCCATCTGCAGCTAAGGAGGATTTCGGGTTGAATTAAGATTTCCATAACAATTTTGTAACAGCTGCCCAGAGAAGATGTTATTATTTTTCCCAGGCTTGTATCCTGAAACAGCTGTGGACTTCTGAACATTGTAGTTGATATATAGGTGGAATGGATTTGTCCAGAAGTTAGGCATTTAATAGCCTAATTAGTTAGCTAACCTAGGCTAATCATCTGGGATTCCCCACACGCTCAAAGGACAAAGACAAGGATTCCGGAGAGGGAAGAGGTTCAGTCCACCTTTTCAACCACATAAGCCTGAACCAAGCTCAGATTGAAGCAATTAAATCTTTGTGCTAAGTGTCTCAGATCCCTTTACAGCTGTGTGTCCATCCAATTGCCAAACATAGGTGTCTGGTGCCATTAGAGATGCACAAGGGTATCCAAAAGATCCACATGGACTGGTAGATACAGAGTTTGAGACTCCTTTCCTTTCTAGAGTGGTGCTGGAGGGGATGGATTTGAACTGGCAACAGACACCTGTGTTTTAAGCAGCTGATCCATATCTTCCAGGCTTTAAAAACACAGCATTCAAGACTCTTATTTTATACCTTTATTTTTTTAAGGTGCCAAATTCCCTGCTCAGAGCTGGGCCCAGACACCAGCCACTGTATAGGCCTGCTAGTGTAACGTTTTCATTTAATGCCCTCGTTTAAGCACAATCCCTCCATAGACAGTTCATCTTCAGATCTTTTGTTATAGAAATAACTTATATTCCCCTCACATACACATGAAGAGAAGAAAAAAATGAAAACAAAAAAACCCAAACCAAACAAAACTCCAACCCTACACCATGGTTTCTGTTCTGTCAGCAAAACCAGAGGAAACCTACACCAGAGCATAAAGAATTTATCAGGCAATGTCAGGAAATGAAAACTTGCTCAAGGCAATGCCACTGAAACCCTGGGGTGGAGATGAAGGTACTTAAGCTTGATATCTTGGTCATCAGTCATGCGAAACCAACCAAGTCACTTAAGATAAACACACATCAGTGAAGCAGAAGTTGAATTAAAGCCACTGCCAAGGTTTCTCCAGGAGACGTACTGCAGAAGAGTGCAGTGGGGAGGGGTGCAGGTTCAGTCCAGGGGTTGTTGACCCTTCCCCAGGAGCACTTGAGTGTGGTTCCAACTTTAAGATTAAGATCCTGGGCTTCCTACAAAATTATCCTTGTGGAAGTTTCCTGGCCTTTCCATCTTCCCTTTCCAACACCAACCTTTTATGGACTTTTCTGTCCTCTGCCCTATGCCCTGCTCCTGCCCTACCATCTTCTCTGATTGCTACCAGACTCCAAAGCAGAGGTCTTCTCCCTTCTCTCCAGAAGTACCTGGGGTTCATCCCCCACATTTTAACTGCCCTGCCCCTGTAGCCATGATACATTTGGGATTTTTCTCACAGAGGAGGGAGCTTTCAGCCCCCTCTGGTGCCAGCACATCTGCCAGACTTGTGGTCCCCAAAGGCTAGCTCAGGTCTCAGTAATAATTCAACACTCTGCTTGCGTACTGTCCTGACTTACCTGAGTTTATTTCTGGAATGTCCTTTCTAAGCTGCCCTCCATCAACATCATGAGCTATCAAAAGAAATAATACACCTAAGTTAGTGATTAAATGACATGAGTTGATATAATTCACCATTTGATGACTGATAGACTTCCACTAACATAAAAATATTACGTCCTTACCTCTGTCTTCAGCAGAGCTTTGGATCTGAAACATAGAAAGTACAGTTTCAAAATCACAGACAAATGAAGTGAAATCTCACCCTGATCCCAAGCCAGAAAATGGAGAAGCAGGTGGGAATACCATAAAGGCAGAGGAACAGGTAATCAGTGCTGTGAAACAACATATCCTCCAGGAATCCATTTCAGAAGATCATCTGGTGCTACCTGCCAGTGTAGATATAGTGTCCTGCAGGTGAATAGCTTTCAGAAGAACTGATAAGGATAAGCCATAAAAAAAGTTGAACTTTAAAAGGAAAAGCAGATTTTAACCTTATTAAATATTGTCGTAAGCCAACCCGATAAGCAATCTGCCTCCTCATTTTATAACTATTCTTAGCATATTAACCCTTGTAGCAATTGGGAGCTATTGAACTATTTAAAATTCCTGTGACTTCTTCAGAGATAATCTCACTCTTTTCTTCTGCTTTACAAACCATCCTGTCATGAGACTACCAAAGCTGTTGAGTACGGAAGTAACAACCTCTTCAAAAGAAGAGGCTTATGGTCTGCAACCTGAATAAACCACTTTAAGAGAAGGTTTGCTTGGTGGGTGGTTTTTTTTTTATTCCTGGAAACATCTCGGTAGATGTAAACAACTTTTTGTTTTCATCTGGTTCTATGGATAAAGCATCATCTTTAATGTAAAAATAGCGTTACTTTTGTAATCAACAAAATGCCAGCCATCAAGTTCTAGCAAAATGTGTGGGTTTGGGTTTCCTCAGGAGATCGTGAAGACTTTGTCTCAGAGTAGGAGTACAGCGAGGGGTCCTGGTTTGGTCCCACTCACACGCCTATGAAGCCATGTGCTCCCAATGTTTTGCACGGGAATCCCACCCAGGTCTTTCCCTGTGAACACAAGCCACCTTGAGAGTCCAGGGTCTCTACAGCTTGCACGCTCCATACCAGCGAGTGCAAAGGAGGAGTTAATCCACACGCTTCATCAGCATCTTTCCCCCAGAGGCATGGTCACAAACCATCCCATAAAACCAGGGCCACAAGAGAGGAAACCGACCGGATTCACCAAAAAGCAACCATCAGTTCCCAGCCCACCTGTCACAGGAGCAGCAGAATGGGGGTGACAGGGAGAGAAATCGCCAAATCAGCCTCCTGAAACACAACCTGCAGGGGAAGAAAATCCACTAATGGCCACTTGGCACGAGCCAGCCCTGACTCCTGGACTCGAGGGCACAGATCGAAAAATAGGAACAGATTTGCCTCCTTGCCACCCAGTCTGTAAAAGTTCCACCCTCTTTAGACATGAAGGACATGGCAAATGAGATACAGAGAGAGAAGTGGGTGATTCATTAAATGCTGCTTCTTACTGATACCTGCTGCGGGCCAGCGGCATTGTGTCCAGCGCCCATAAGGTTGATCATCACACACACACACACACAAGAAGAGTCTGATCACCATCACAGTTTGACGATTTCATTCAGGTCTTGCAGGTCTGAAGGACCTGGAGATCATCTGGTTTTACATTAATTCTTGCATTTTTAAAGTCAGAGAATTGGGTTGTTTTCCTCAAGCAATTCTGTTTTGAGCTTCCAGACAATATCCATAGACAATATCCATCCATAAGTGCAGCGACCCTCTCTAACATCATCTCAGTCAAGCATGACCAGCTTTAAATGATCCATAATATTTTTGAATGACTGCATCCAAACCTTGCTATGACATTAATGTTTTCTAGGCAATATGAATAATAAAGGGTGGTGAAGATCTCACTAGTATTTCTATTAAAAGCCACTGGGATATCTGAATGCATTTCATGGAGACATGTGGTAGGTACCACGTTTTGTTGTTGAGATGAACTCCAGGCGTTCTGTAAAAGCTTTTCAGTGTGTTAATGCTGCAGCAAGGTCCTTAGCAAAAAAAAATGCAAATAGGAGCATGTGATAATAATAATCAAAGAGTAGTGTTTGCATTCATATCCCCCAGAAAACAAGTGCATCATTCTGAAGAAAGAAAATGCTCTTGGTTTATTTCTTGTAGCTATATAGCTACTTGTGATTTCAACTTTTCCTGATTACACCACAGCATCAGCCAAGATCTAATTGGCAACTGTGGTCCCAATGTGCAAGGTCCAACATGCAAGGTCCTCTACGAACCCAAAGTGTATAGGCAGTCCATGCCCTACAGAACTTAACACACCTTGCTTGTTAAAAACCCCACAGTTTTCAGGACTTAAAGTCATTTGGAAGCTTGAGGGTATTTCAGTGTGGCGGGAAACCAGCATGGTCCAATCCCTAAAACACTTCACATTGCTAGCAGATGAGTTTTGAACCCTGGCACATGGACTCATGCTTATTTTTGCCCTTTTCCTCTATATGCTTCAACTTAAACCTTTAAAAGAAAGCCTTGCTTTTCCTTCAATGCCCTCCCCCTACTATGTGGATCTTCAGTTACGATTAAGGCATTACCATTGGGGAAATTAACACGGATTTCAGTGCCCATGGAGAATCAAAATGAACTCCAGTTTCCAGCATCTTGGTTGAATTTTGCAGCTCCTGGACTCTCAGATGAAAGAGGACAGCGACTCCCCTGTTATTTGCTGAGCGCACCCCTCTGTGTGAGTATCGCAGGTGACAAAGGGACAGAAGAACCCAGGTTGTGAATCCTGACAGTGATCAAACATGGGACAGTCACTAAATGACAACATTGTCCACTACAGAAAAGCATCTACATTGTTTGTGTCACCCAACACAGCTCTTCTGAACAGAAATTCAGATACTGAAGACTGACGCTGATACCAGGTAAGGGAATACCCAGCACATCTACATTCCTGCACCTGCCCTGCTCTGAATAGGAGCAGCACCAAAATCCCCACCACCACCAGCTCTATAAACTCCCGTTCCCATACGCGATGCTCAGGGAACAGCAGCTGCTGACCTGCAGTAAGCATTGGTGCAACGACCTACTTCTCTGGCACAGCACTGCAACCCATGTTGGAGGATGGAATCTTATTACTCTCAAGATAAATTTAATGCCACTTCATATGATGCCATGGCTATTGTAATCATTGCATTTCAGGCATTTGCTGGCATGTGGATAAACACTTTCATTGTTTCTGTGGTTTGTATTGCCTTGGGTCAAAAAGAAAAACTTTAATGAGAACTTCTTGCTGTTTCTGGGATGCCCCAGATTTGGTATTTGTGCATCTCATGGGTATATTCCTTTCTTTCAATAATTTATCCCTGGTGCTTTTATGTTCACCCCATACCCCAACCATTTGCAGCTATTCAAAGCTTTTTAAATTCTTCCAGCTTGTGGGTTTCTGCCTGTCTTTGTGGCTTTTATTGTATAAAAATTGCAAATTTCAGGCACATCTTCTTCATCTACCTGAAAGTTAAAATGTTGATATTTTATTATAAAAAACAAGTAATTTAATCTCTAATGCAACTCTCCAGCCAGTATAGATGATAGAGATGTTCTATCTTCACCATCCAAGTTAAGAAAACTTCATTAAAATTCTTTGAACTAAATTATTATGAGTTAAATGAATTATTATTATCATTTGATTTAGATAATTCTTTGAGCTAAATTATTGTAAATAACAAAATAATTCAGAGCTAGTACATGGGCTAACTGCAAAAGGGGAATAACAATACTGCAAACTTTCTAAAAACACTCCGGTACTTGTTGATCGAAACTACTTAACTAAACAACACATTTATATCCATTTTGTTTCACATTTATTTCTGCTGCGGCTGTGTACTTTGTAATATTATGAGTTGTATCGCTATGTTGCATTGGTTTATAACTTATGCGTGAGTATGTTGATCACTACTATTCACTTGAGGTGGTTACTGACTCCCAAACCGCAATGCAGAAATGGCCTCGGGTTGGACAGGTGGGTTGGAGAGCCCACTTCCCATGCCAGCCTTACGTGTCCTCCCTCTGCCCCACTTCATGCAAAAACATGATTTCCCCTACTCTGTGTGACTCTTTTTCCCCTATAAAGGAGAGGCAGCCCTCTTGTAGGACAACAGTATGACGGACTCACTAATTTCTATGTACTCTCTATTAGAAATCAACCCAGAGGAAGGGTTTCTGCTCAGAGAACAGGATTGGCCCTGGGATGCTAATTTGAAAAGTTGAAGTGAAGGTGAAAAAACTTAGTTTGTAAGCTTTTTATTTTAAGGGTTGCCTTTTCTGCGGGCAAAAGAGCACTCCCTTCCCTTTTCCTCTCCATCCCCGCAAAAATGAAAGAGGAAGAGGTTAATGAGAAAAGTATAAGAAAGTGTTTTCAAACCATTAGCTTTCATTCTTTTCTGGCTTTTCCTGAAGTAGTAAAGCAAAAAAAATTACATAGATGTTGTTCCCCTAAAAAGAAAGGGTTTGAGTCATCTGATCAAAATTAGACGCTCAGAGCCCTTTGCCTTTAGCTGCAATTCAGATCAGATGCCAAACTCCACTTCCACAATAGGAGACACTCCTCGCCACCCACATTTCCCAAGGGAGGCAGATCTTAAACATCTCATCTGGACATATATCCACAGCTGAAAGGCCTTTAAAGGACCGGCACCACCACACCTCCCTTCTTTCCCTGCTTTTGCTCAATGCAGTTGATCCTTTAGCATGACAGTCCCCATCGCTTTCACAAAAAGACCACAGAAAATCCTTCTTACTCCCTACATCCCATGCGACATCATCCCTCAAAAGTCATATACCACAAGACTCAGCCGGCAAAAACATCTTCCAAATATTCTCACACAAAAGAATGCAGCCCCAGCAAACCATGCTGAAGACACCTTCTTCCATCTCCACGAAATCCCTGTGAACATGGTGCCCAACACAACCTCACCCCTCCCATGCACCAGCCCCATCCAGCTGGCATCGGAGGAGACAAGTTACAAAACACCACGGCCACAGTGCACAGCCCATATGCTGAAGTTGCTCTCTGGGGAGATGGGATGGTGTGCCCAGCCTGGAGGAAACTGTTCCTCAACTAGAGGACACTCCAGCAGCTGGCCACAGGGCTAGAAACAGGCCTGTTTAGTTTATCAGCATGGTAATAGGTGCTCTGTCCCATGTATGTCTCCACTTGCACTGTCACTACTTCAAGAGCCGGGTTAACTGTGGATGGAGTTGACATTTCACGTGGCTTGGAAAGTGCAAATGACACAAGGCAAAGCTGGAGCTCGACTCGTTTGCCCAAACGTAGGCATCTCGAGTCATCTGAGAAGTCCTAGGGTATCTGAGACATCGGCACAGGGTTGGGAGCTACAGCACAGGATCTTCTGGAGACCTGCAGGGTCAGCCTGGGTACTTGAGAACATCTCAAGTGGCATGAGATACCTCTGTGTAGACAGCTGAATTAGTCCCTGGAAATCTAGAAGAAGGAGATGGATCAGAGAGTTGTTGGTTGTGATTGCGATGCCCGAGTGTTGTGGCTGGGTGCGAAGGCACTCCAGAAGGACCAGGTTTGGGTAGTGGAGGGGAAGCAGAGGGGAGGGGAGGCAGACACATAAGGAGAGGGGAAGCAGACACGTAAAAGATGTCAGAAGTCAATACAAATGGCTGCCTGGTAATGGCATGGCACGAAAAACTGCTTTGGGTCAAATTCACATTTTTTATGATTGAGAAGTAAAACGGTTAAAAATGCTTTTGCCATGGAAAGTGCTGATGAGCAGAGGGATAGCTCAGGAGTGGTTCCACAGCATTCCTATGAGCATAGACATAAAAATGGCTGGGGGCACTGCTAAAAATAAGGTAGTACTCTGATTGTCTTGGCAGCCATGGGTGTCTGAAGGCAGTAGCAAGGAAGCATGTTTTCCCTTCTGCTGGGCCAGCAATGGTAGATACAGGCTGTTAGACCCATGCGTCCTGTAAAAGGTCAAAATCAATGTCTCCCATTCAGCCAGAAGAAGCAACTACACCCCACTCTCAAAGAAAAAAAAGGCAACACCAGAGGCTACAAGCCCCTGCAGAGCCTCCTGGTTGACTCAGGACCAGAACCAAACAAGCAAAAGCCACAGACATCACCAAAGTGAGCAGAACCACAGTCCCAGATGCTTTCGTGAATCAATTAGAAGCAAAACCAATTCCCTCTCAGACAATATGGGTAATTGCTGTCATTTCTGTAAATCTATACATTTCAGTGACTTAGAGTATTAGTATATTTAAACATCCTCAGCAGTTTTCTGATATTTGAGATCTGATACACATAGACGCACAGACGGACAGAAGCACATCTATCCTATTAATGACAGTATTTACAGTACATCACAAAGATGCATTCTTGTGGCCATCTGCTTCTCCTGTTCATCCGTATTTCACCCTGCAGATGCATCTGAGGTCAGCCAGTGTCTTTGCTCTGCATTGCAAGTTGTTGGCGGCACGAAATAGGTAGGGCACACTCCTGCTTCCCCCTTTTTTTTCGATTTTTCTTTGGAGCGGAGGATGCGTAGTTCTCCCAAGAACACGGTGGGTTTCTCTCAAGCTCTTCTTTCTTGAGTTCCCAGTCTTCATCTCTCTGGTCTAAGGGGATTCCTTTCATTGCAGCTGTCCTGCGATAGTTTCTGCTCTCCACCTCTGCTCTGGGGAAGAAAGCAAGAGTGCATCTTCACGTAGGAGCACAGCACAGTCACATCACCGATCATGAGCAGCCCATCTACAGGATCAGGGGATCGTGTATTTGTATGGCCAAAACACTGTCACCAGCAATACATGAGAAAACACTGAGGTTAATCCCGAATCTAACAGCATGCATCACCCCAAGCCACCAGGTACTCACTGAGAGTTGGGCTGAAGTGGGAAACCTTCAATAAAGATCTACAGCGAGATCGGACTTGTACCACTGGAATCATCATTTTAACCATAAAAAGCTCTCAAAGACTGACGCTGTGAATTTGTGTGGTATTAAAAAGACTTAAGCACATTTAATGCAATTGTACATGGTATATTAACTCACTGCAACCGCAACATTTCCATTTTCTTTTATTTTTTGCACTGCTTATTCATAAGTACTAGAAATTCTAAATGCCAAAATATCAGATCTGAAGACAACTGGAATTCTGGAGGATTTGCACATTATTCTTTATAGATGACCTTTTAGCCTCAGAGATTGTCTAATCTTAATCCAATTCAGCCCTGAAGTTTTCCTAAACTTTGCATTCAAATCCAGAACTAAACTTGACAATTCATCCCCATTTTTGTTTTTTTAAATAACAACTTGAATCAAGCAATGTCATAGAAATAAGGCTGTGCTGCGGAGGTTCAAATTTTGCATGGGAAAACATTACATAGAAGATACCATTTTCTCCAGCCCAATATCTCCATATGCAAATCATTCACAACTCTCCTTTGGTTGCTGGGGATTTAGCTGTGTTTTTCAAGTTGTCTCTATGATTTCAAGTGTGTGAAACCTGTTGGATGTCAGGCACTGAACCATCATCCATCCAGACCCTGGGATTTCCAAGTCAGCAGTGACTTTGCTCTTGGCATCTGTGATTTACCAAAGTCCTCATTTTTTTTGTGATATTCATATATTTTCTATTAAACAAACACAGACCCAGATCTTCACTGAAGGACACTGTACAAGCTGGTAAGCTGAAAATAAATGTAATTCACTGTAACTTTTCTGATAGCCTTGAAATATCAATGGTTTTCATTCCACTTCCCATTGCAAACAACCAAAGCAAATTAAAAAACACTTTCATCAAGACCAAAATGAATATATTCCTTTGAGCAGTAGAATTTATATTTTTTTATCATCTCAGTTATGGTTTTGTTAATCATGGCTCTTAAATATTTTTCCTATTAAGTGTTGTTAACTTTCTCTTTACAATCTTTACATATGCCTGGCACAGACACAGTCAATTATTTTGGAAAAAAAGTGACCTCAAACTAGAAAATAGATAGCTACTTTCTGCATTTTGTAGGCACTGAAGATTTTTAAAAGGATGAGTCCTTCACTCCCAAGTCATACGACACAGAATCATGGAATGGTTTGGGTTGGAAGGGACCGTTGAAGATCATCTAGTCTAACCACCAAGTCTAGTCACTGAAAGATAAACTGGTTCTCTTTCAAAAAATAGCAAAAGTCAAAAAAGGAAGACTTTCTTTTCGTTCTCATACCAGCACTAAGCAGGGGAAAGTATTGAAAAAACAGGATCCACTGCAGTGGGTGAACCTTGGCTGGCTGTCAGACGCCCACCCAGCCACTCAGTGCCCCTCCTCGGCAGGACGAGGGGAGAAAGATGGAAAAGCTTGTGGGTCAAGGTAAATCACAGGAGGAGATCATAGGGAGATCACTTAACAAGTACTGTCACAGGCAAAACAGACCTGGGGAAAATCAATTTAATTTATTGCCAATTGAAAATAGAGTAGGATGGTGAGAAACAAAGACAAAACTAAGCCACTTGCCTCCACCCCACTTCTTCCCAGGCTCAACTCTACTCCTTCATTCCCAACTCCTCTACCTCCTCCGCCAAGCAGCTCAGGGAGATGGGGAATGGGGGTTGTGGTCATTCCATAACACTTTGTCTCCACTACTCCTTCCTCCTCACGCTTTTCCCCTGCTCCAGAGTGGGTCCTTCCCATGGGCTGCAGTCCTTCAGGATCAGACTGCTCCAGCGTGGGCTCTCCACAGGCTTCAGTCCTTCAGGGCTGTCGTGGTTTCAGCCCAGCCGGTAACAAAGGACCACGCGGCCGCTCGCTCACTCCTCCCGCCCCCCTCCGGGGGGATGGGGGGAAGACGGAGGAGAGAAAAAAAAAAAACCAAACCTGGAACCTCGAGGGTTGAGATAAAGGCAGTTTACTGGAACAACACAAAGAAATTGCAACAACAACAACGGTACTAATGAAAAAGTATACAAAAAAGAGTGATGCACAGTGCAACTGCCCCCCCCCCGGGACCCGACGCTCTGCCACTTCCCCCACCGAAAAGAAGCGCCCACCCCCCGGCCCGCTCCCCATTTATATACTGAGCATGATGTCACATGGTATGGAATAGCTCCTTGGCCAGTTCAGGTCAGCTGCCCCGGCTATGCCCCCCACCTCCCAGGTTCCTGTAAAAAAATTAACTCTATCCCAGCTGAACCCAGGACAAGGGCACATCCAGCATGGGGTCCTCGCAGGCTGCAGGGTAGCCATCTCCTCCACTACGGTGTTCCACGGGCTGTAGAGGGACAACCTGCATCACCATGGTCTTCCCCACGGGCTGTGGGGGAATCTTCACTTACCCTGGTGTGGCAGGACTGTTTCTCATACTTTTTTCCTCATTCCTCACTGCCAGGCACTTTTTTTCCCTTTCTTAAATATGTTTCCCAGAGGCACCAACAGCGTAGCTGATGAGCTGAGCTGTGTCCTGTGGTGTATCCACCATGGTGTAGCCCCAACCTGTCCTCACAGAGACCCCGCTGGGTCCCACCACTGCCACGATCCTGACACAGGCACTTCAAGTGTAAATCTTGTCCAAGAGAAAACAAACCCTTTCCTCCTACCGCAGAGGTCTGAGTTTGTAGGTACTCAGTATTGATGCAGCTCTGTCAAAAATACCACCAAATATCAGGAAAAATCCTTTTTTCTGTAGTACAGCAGCTCTGTCACATCAGTGCAATGCTGTCCCAGCTGAGAGCACAGAGCAAAGCCAGCGGCTCCACACAGATGTGCTGCATAGCATGGGCTTACTATATATATATATATATATATATATATATATATATACATACACACACAAACATATGTTTGAGAGAGATGGTTGATGCCCCATGCCTATCAGTGTTTAAGAGGCATTTGGAAAGTGCCCTTAATAACATGATTTAATTTTTGATCAGCCCTGAAGTGTTCAGGCAGTTGGACTAGATGATCGTTGCAGGTCCCTTCCAACTGAAATAGTCTATTCTATTCTATTAAGTATCTGCTCCCAACGGCAAGAAACCTCTTTCTGTACACTTTTTAATATATATAAATACATACATACATACGTGTGTATATATATATATATATATATGCCCTGGGCTTAGATAGCAGGAGCCTTTGGTGCAGTTTGAACACTCAGCACTTTGCAGAGAGGCTGGCAGCAGGCATGGGCTGAGGGTCTCTGTGCTGGCTCAGCACCATCCTCGGCAGCTCACACAGCATCCAGGATAAAGCCCTTCTCGTGCAAAAAAAAAAATCCAATGCAAATTATGTGTTTGTTACTCAGAAGCAGCTGTGTTTTGAAGGCTGTTTCCTATTCTTTGCATGTCCATGCAAACCTCGGTGAGTGGCATGGATACTCTGTAGCAGAATATTCCTAATATTTACATGTTAAAAATATTTACGTGTTGTACAGGTAATATTTCCATGTTGATGCAAACGATCCCCAGCACAGAGCAGTTGCTCAGCCCAGGTAGGCAGGGGTATGTTCGTGCAGCCAGCAGCACCTGGGATCAGACCACAGTGTGCAAGGACCGTGGTAGTACTAGAGAGGGCTGAATTGGGATGTAGGAAGGATTTGGATGCTCATAGCCCTGTCTAGATATGCAAGTCAGCCCTGCATTTGGCACCCACTGTTATTTTAAAAATTGGCTTTTCTCTCTTTTTGCATGACAGGCCAATATCCAAAACTGACGGTGATGCTCTGTAACAGAAGACCCCTCATACTTACATACCAATACCACAGACACCGTGAGCAGAGGGCAGACCCGCTCTGCGCCGCACAGCTTTGCCGTGCAGACACACACTTCATTTTCTGTCTGCAGCACCCATCGGTACTGCCCAGCTCCCACCGGAGCCATGGGGCACTGCCTGACCATGGACACCACTTCTGGGACGTTTCTGCACGCCTGAAGGAGCAGAAGGTAATCGTGATTATACTACAAATGCCAGTAATTCCTCCTAGTTAACTCCAAGTTTGCTGATGCGAGGAGGTGAAACTGTTGCGTGAGGGTGACGGCATCCACTGTGGTTGTAAATTATAGCGGTTGGGCTTAAAAAAAGGGTTCCTGAGCCCCAGTGATAAACTCTTGGCTGCCCACAGGCTGCCTTATGACTGTGAGGTGATAATAGAGGCTTTGCATGTCTTATAAAATGTCCTAGGCATGGGCATTCAAAGCATCTTCCCAATTACTAAGTTCTCCCAACCACACTCCTAGCTGAGCCATGCAGCCGTGGGGCGAGTCAGGCCAGCACGTGGCTCTGAAAGACAAGTTTTCCACCTTAAATTAGTCATTCACCTCAGAAAACCCTCCGTCAGCTACATGAGTCGCCCTAGGCTGTTGCCTAGGTGGCTCGGACCAGGATGTCAATCATCCTGTCAATCATGCTGTCCATCATTCTCCCAGCCACCTCCACCAGTGCAGGCGGACGCCGTCGGCATCATCCAGGTGATTCCCCCACTCTTGCTGTCCCCCCACCGCCACGGCAAATGCTAGACTTGGCAGGACTCGATAAGCAGGATTTAATGGTAAGATTAGTGCAAAAATGACAGCGTTGAATAGGTAAGCAATTGCTATAAATGATTAATCGAGGGGAACAAGCCTGCAGACCTTTTACTCTCTGGGACAGACAATATTTACCTATTCTGATATAGAAACTAAGCAAGACAAGAACTGAGAACAGTATAAAGAGAAAACTCTCCTCTAGAAGAAAGTGCCCCATTCTTAAAGATCTAGCAAACCTGAGCTTATCCCAGCTAGGGTCTAGGTAGTAAAAAACCTAAATAGCAAAGCTTAGCTATCAGCTGCTAGTTGTTTAAATTTCTTTAAACTGAAGGTCTAAGGGTAATAAAAGCTGATTCTTCTGTGTGGAAGGAAGGCGGTGAATAGTGAGGGTTTGCAGTGTGTCAGCTCCATAAACAGCGAGGCTTTAGCTACAAGGTGTCCTGGATGTGGGGTGGGCAGGTAAAATGCAAAGGTCTCAGCAGCTTCCATAATAGACAGAGCTTAGAGACAGGAACATGTGGCTCCCTTAGAAAGTTTTTGGGGCTCTGTACAGGGGGATTTTATACACTTTGAGTGTCTCTTCCTACGGAAGGACACTGATGCTGTGTAAGATTGAAGGTGGTCATGGTACAGCAAAAGGACATCAGAACCTACAGAAAAGTTTACGTGGATTAATGAAAGGTGGTATTTGGTAGGCACTGGCCATCTCAGACATTTGCACAGCTACCATGCTTGATTTTGAACTTGGCAGCTCTTGTGCTGAACTCCTCAATGAAGGCAAATTGGAGACTTTGAGTTGGGTATGTGTCTATAAAAAAATACACGATTTATATGGTGCCAAAGCAGTCTTGAGAATGTGGCAGTGGTAAAAACGATGCCAGTTAAGGACTACGGCAGGACTGTAAAATCAGAGAAAAACCCAGGGGAGGAAAAGTCTTTGGGTGTTCTCAGTATCTCAGGGTCTGGCACGTGCAGGTTTCACAAGCAGTGTATTTAAATACCAGGTAACATGGGAACACAACTGGCACTGAACAAGCTGGTTAGCCTCTGGTGGTCTGTCCCACCACTTCAGAGAGATGCAGGTATGGGACACAGCTCGGACCTCTGGAGGACGGCAGCCTGAGTCAGGGAAACAGTTTCACAAGGATGAAAATATCTATAAGCCAAATCAGTGGCTGAAAAAACAGGAATGGTAACTGGAAACCCTTTAAAAGCATATTACTAGTTGCATGTGGTGCCTCGGTGATAACCATAAGAGTTAAGACAATACAAGTAATATGTGGCCATCCTATTAACAGATCAAATGATAAAACTTTAAATAATTATGTAAAAAAAAAGGATGGCTCTGTTCTCTACTACAAGAAAAGCCAAATGATATACATACAGTAACATTACCTCCTAAAGGGCTGTTCTTAAACAATTCAACCTGTGTATTCAGTATTCACCGCCCTAAGGGGTTAATACTTGTTCTTGCTTTCATTTCCTTTGCTTAATAATGGCTCTGTAACATCCTTATAAAAACAATGATGTCATGAGGTGGGAACAATTTTGAAAACATACCAAGGCAAACTATAGAAGGGAGTGGAAGAAATGAATGTCTTCCCAATGGCTTCCTTGTGACAAAGACCTGTATTTGCTTATCAAGCACTACTCGTACTGGTTGACTTTGATAGGCTTTGGGTGGAAAGGTAAGTAACACACTCGTACTCTTTCTGGTCTCTATATAGCAGTCAATTTAATTTTCACCGCTGGAGCCCCATCAGCTGCCGCAGTGGGACCGGCCATCGCTACTCACATTTCTAAGAACCTGGAGCAGTCTCGGTGACCGTAGATTTCCGCAAGCCTCTTAGGAGTGTCGCCAAAGAGGTCGGCCGCGTCCATGGCAGCGTGCAGGGAATGAAGGGTGCGAAGCACACCCAGTCTCCCCGACTCGGCAGCGAAGTGAGCCGCAGTCCAGCCCACGTCGCTCCGCAGGCAGTGCCGGGCGCCGTGATCCACGAGGAGCTTGACCAGCTCCGATTGCCCTTGCGTTGGGCAGCAAAACAGGGAGAGAAGATGCACCCGCATTAGACTTTGTACCTTCAGGATGCAGAAGACAGTCACACACAGTTGACCATAATTCCCTCAGTCATGTAACGATGGATTTTGCCCATGACCTGGCCATTTGATTTATCAAATAAAAGATGCTCATTAGAAAACGCTGATTTTTTTTTTCCAAACTAGACTGCTTCCAGAAGCATTTTACAACAAAAACAACAATAAAATCAGAAAGCTTTCTACTCATTTCTGAACAGCACATCTCAGTTACTCATTGACCAATTGGCTATTGACTATTTCGTTGTTTCATTTGGGGTTTTAGTTCAATGCAAAATAAAACTTAAACATTAAAAAAAAATGGAAAACCTGTGAACAGCTTTACTAAAACAAAGATTTGTTTGATAGGAGATAGAGAAATTGTTTTCATTTTCCTTCATATTTTTCCAACTTGTGGAATTGCTTAAAGAAGCAAAAAAAGTTATTTCTATCCCACTTCACACTGCCTTGACTGAGCTAGATCATTCCCAATGGCACCTAGGCCACGCCAGTCTCTCATCATCATTTTCCTAAATAGCTCGGTTCCCTTTGCTGTTGCCCAAATGAGTAATAATCCATCAGGGCAAAAGTAAAGCAATCACACATTTGATTTCTGAGCAAAGACAGATGCCATGATGTGAGATCTCAACATGTAACAAACGCCCTAGCACGGAGGAGTGCAGGTCCAGTTTCCCATTCTACACTGTGTACAATTACACATTATATATTGTTGCATTCACCTCTCTTCTGGGCTGCAAAAGGATATTTGACTTTAACAGACACTTCTGATGGTGAAGGACAAAGTGGGAGCTGCAAACAACTCTGGTCCTGTGTTGTTCATTTGACCAGGTGGGGCAAAGGGAGGGCAATGTAAACCACACTGTAATTATTTTGTTCTGTTTGGTTTGATAAATACCTGGTATAAACGCAGTGGGTTTGACTTTCTGCTCATTCATGCAGGTGTGCATGAGAAGTAACTCCTCTGCCCTGTATGAAGTCACCTCTTAGAAAAGTAATGTTGGGGACAAGTAGACATGCTATACGTACATATCATGTAAATTGTAAATTTTCACGTGACGGAAAAAAAAAGCTAAAAAATCACTTTGATGGTAACCCCATAAATTATTTTGGAGGCAAAGTTCCTATTTAAATTGGTATTTTTCTCATCATCACAAAATTATCAGATACAAGCTGTGACTATTGCCAGCATTAAGTGCCATCATAACAAGATGTAATTACAATCAGCATCACCTTTTATGATGCTGGTTTGCAGCGGTAACAGAGCAGAGGATGCCCTTACCTTTTGCAGCAGCCCAGTGCAGCGGGGTCCTGTCATGCCAGTCGACATCCTTGTGATTTGGGTCGCAGCGCCCTGTCCTCAAAATCTCATCCACCAGGTCATAGTCCCCCAAAGCCACGGCTTCATGGAGCTCTGTCATGGTGCCTGGTAAAAGAGCGATGGTCATTTAGTGGGTGTTCACTGATTTATCAGCTCCTCTCAAGAGCAATTTTAACACCTCAAGCAGCATCTGCATTAAAAATGAGACGTGCGCTGTGAGAAACCAGCATTTATCCAAAAATAAGGAAAAAGGAATGAGAGGAAAAAAAAATATTATCATTTATCTTCAAAACCATGATCACAGACTGATGGTGATGTTTGGTTTGCAGTCATGGAAATCTGGAGCAAAGCGCAGCCCTTTGTATAAAGGACTCGTAGATAAAACCATGTTGCATTTCTCAAGGATGTTGCTAACAAACAGCCAGCTCAGGCCAAACATTTGCCATGGGTCTGTTGGTACTCACCATGGAAACTGGCTCCTCCCTTGCCAATGCTGCAGATCCATTACTGGTAGTGTTTTATTGCAACGAAAGAAATGTCTGTGCAAGTATCTTCTGATGTCCTTTGGTGCAAATAATTGAGCTATGGCACGTTGCTTAAGAATCTAATCTCCATAGCCGTGCTTCACACTTTCCACTCTCATACAACAGACCCCCATCAAGAAATGCAAGCAGATTTTTGGTCCCCGCAAGGCTGTGGATTTCAATAATTATACCTCTGCTAGGGGATATTCCCTAGCTGCTTTTCTGGCAGGGAATTTAAGCAGCTTGCAAGGATCACTACGCTACCACATCATCTTGAGGATGGAAACACTGCAATATTTTCTCCAGTCTGGCCAAATCAATGGGGAAAAAACATCTATATTCCTGTATCGACAGCTGGTCTTGAGCTAATTAATTTAGTCCCCCTCATAAACTAGAAGCATTTTAGAATTTGGTCCAGCTTTTGCATTGCATTTACTTCATGGAGTAATTTTCACAGATTGAAAAGAGTGTGAGTTCCATGTTCAGCATGGTGGAGAGGACCAACACTGGAGCTTGCAGAGGCTGATGTGAGGGAAGGTTTGCAATCCTAAGGGCTACGTCCTGGGACCCAGAGGTGGATGGGGCCATTTCCCTGCTCTCAACTCCCATAAACATCCCAACCACATCCCAAATCCAGGCTGGAAGGACACATCACCATCTCTACCCTGCTTTCTTGTAAGAAAAAGACGAGAATCAAAGGTCAGAGGGAATCACAGCCTGCTTCAGTAGGTCCCCTGACTTAGGTGGTTGGACTGCGTAGACCAGATCCACGAGAAAGACCCATACATGCCTGCTGCTGAGTTTGACTCCTGTGTATCTGGCAATATCTGAATATATTAAAAAATACAATAAATTTTGGAGCTCCTCAGTGGGCCACAAAAGTATCATTGGCTTTGGCACGTCTCTGTTACTTTAACCATTCGTGTACAGCCTCCTCCTCCTTGTTGCCTCTCACTAACCTTGAAGAATTTGTTCCTTTAGATTAAACAGAGGTCTTCAGAGTTGTCCTCCAAAACCTTTCATCAGCATTACATCTATCCTGAAATGTTACACTTTAATGCATCCAGCCCATCACTGAAATGAGTGCTGGACAAAAGTACAGAAAAAAAAAATTTTTTTTTGGACCTTTTCATACAACTTTCTTATTTTTTCCAAGAAAAATTCAAAGTTTAAAAACATAACTTAAATTCCAAGCACCTTTGTGCTCTGCTAGCTTCTAGATCATCCCCACACACGTACACGCAAAGGGAGAGGAAGAGAAGCTGGCGATCCCACCCCAGGAGCCCACCAGCTCTCTGGGGAGACAGTCCACGGGGGCAGCTTCATAAGCAATTTCAGCCAAGCCAGATTTGACCTTCCCCCCCTCCCCTGCTGCCTCTCTTTGCTAGCCTTGGAGCTCATATGGCTGTTTCATCATCCGGATCAACCTGCTGATCTCTCAGGAAACTAATCTTTTATTATGGGCGCTGGGTTTAGGGTTAATTGCCTAAATTCAGCGTTAGCAAGGGGTCGGGGCTGTGCGAAGCGGGGGGGTGGATGCAGATCTCCCCCCATCAGTAGGGACCTGGGCTTGATCCACCTTAAACCGCTCCACAAGTTTCACCCAAAAGTGGGATCCGCTTCCTTAGGGTGTTGTTATCCCTTTCTCATAAGGAAGGAGGAAAAGATTTGCATTTTTTATGGAGGGACCTGGAGCCAAAGCGGAGCGCTCCCCCGCTGAACCCCCCCTGGACCCCTCGCCCAGCCATAAAGGGTCGCGGCTCCTCTGGGGGATGTTTCAACCTGACCGGGGATGGGGGCGGATTTTTTTTGGGTGGTGGGGGTTTTTTTCGGTTTTTTGTTTGTGGTTTTTTGTTTGGGGTTTTTTTTTGGGGGGGGTGGATTTTTGGGGGTGGTTTTTTTTGTTTGTTTTTTTGTTTGTTTGTGGTTTTTTGTTTGTTTGTGGTTTTTTGTTTGGTTGGGGGGGTGGATTTTTTTAGGAATGTTTTTTGTTTGCTTGTTTTTTGTTTGTTTGTGGTTTGGGGGTTTGGGTGGGTTTTTTTGGGGGGGGGGGGGTGGCTCCATGCCCCAAAACTTTTTTTTTTTTCCCCAGGCCCGGGGAAGACTGTCTCATCCGCAAACTAAGGCAAAGTTTGGTCCCTCCCCTTCGGGGAGAGCCCGGCACTCGCTCTGCCTCCCAGCCCGACCTCCTCCGGCCG